>NW_005434548.1:119829-151186 GCF_000315625.1 Guillardia theta CCMP2712
ACCACGTGCTCTACCAGCCACTGAACGTACGGCATCCTGTTCTGGATCAACTGGTCACCATGGCCAATCTCCTTCTCATAATCCCCAAACGCGCAGTACCTACAGCAATGCTCAGCAAGGTCAAAACGCAAGGGGGCGCTTACATTGCAAGCCTGATTGCAATGTCCGATTGATTGCAGCTGGCCAACTCGGCACAAACTGGCACGCACTTGCCTCCTCCTGCTAAAGCGCTCTGGCCGAAGACCATGGGGAGAACCTCTGCATGCCTGCCGGCCCGTACCTGTCGCAGACGATCAGACAAAATCAAGGACAGAAAAAGAGATGCACATCACCATGTAAGCCAAAGACTTGGCCACGTGCCCATGAAAGATAGCATAGTGGTACGCTTCTTTCCATCTTTGCGCTCTTTCCAGAACATGCAAACGAGCTCGTTGTAGAGTCTGCGCCTCACGTTGTCCCATCTCCCTGCACTGGCCTTCCAGGATCGAGACTACCACAGGGTGCGTCCAACCTCGCTCACACGCACTCACAGCATGTGTCAAAGGAACGTGAGACATCTGTGGAGTTCCACCAGCAACTTCCTTTGCGGCCAACTTGCTCAGTCGCTTCAGTCTCTGAGCCATGATCGCCAAGGCCTGAGGAGGAACGCTCCGTGTCGACGTGTGAACGATGGCTAGAACCCAATACTTCTCCAGTTGCTCGATGATAGCTTTGTAGGCCGCGTATGTCCCTTTGCACCACTTGTGCTTGGCATCTTGAGCTGCACCAGGGCGCCATGTGTTGATGACAATGGAAGAGGTAATGCCGTCTAGTACTGCAAGAGTTGTGCGTGGGCCCTTGGGACCGGATAGGTGACCAACAATCGCTTTCATGGCACTGCCAGTCTGATCAGAACGAAAGTAAGATACCTCCCCACCATGATTACCTTGAGGCTACGTCTGTCACATGCTGGAAAGAATGATTGAAGACGCCACCAGGTCCCGGATCACCATCACGGTAGCGATGGAACGCTAGCAGGCCATTCACACACCATCGATGTGCTTCCATCTGTGCAGCTTCGTCGCATCCCAACGCCGGCAGCAACGGGCTGTTCGAAAGCATCTCTGTACGAGTAAATTCTCGCAAAGCCCGCCAGTATGGGTCCTTGTCATGAGCATGACAATGTCCCACTCTCAACCAGCCCTGATGCCAGGTTAGAAGCCATGATGAATCATACAGCTAGGTTCTCTCACCTGACATGCGGAAGCTTTGAAATCACACACATAGCAGAAGCAATTCGGGCAGTATGTCTCGTTGTTCCCTCCTTCCACACCAACCCTATCTTTCACAATCTGGTACAACACCACGTCAGAGAATTTCTTCATCGAGCTCATCATCTCGCCTTGAAAGGTCGATTTACGCAGTGAGCACGGGCATGTGGAAGGTCAGAGCTGAATGTTCCGATGCTTCCGACGATAACCAAATCATCTTCATCGGATTCTTGTGTAGCACCGTTTGGGAATTCCTGCTTGCCTGGCATGCCCGGTTGAATAGGCGGCTGTCCCCCTTGCTGCTGGGGTGCCCCTTGGCTACCCTGCAAAGTCGGACTTTGTTGGACAGCAGGGCTTTGTTGCATCTGGTTGTTCTGAAACGGCATCATTTGTTGTGAATGCTGATTGGCAGAACTGTTAGCCGAGTTTTGCATTGCCTGAGGTGTTTGCGAATGCATCGGGGACTGCAAACCCTGATTCATTGCTCCTCCAGTTGGTGTCATCACATTGCCAGGCCCACGACCAGCCTGATTCTGCTGCTGCTGCTGCTGCTGCTGCGGTTGCTGCTGCTGTTGCTGTTGAGGTGAGGCTTGATGCGGCGCAGTAGGCTGCGCTTGTTGACCTGCCTGACCTGGCTGGGGCATCTGTTGTCCTGGAGGCATTTGTTGTTGCATTGGCATCCCCTGTCCACTCCCCCATCCCATTTGACCTGAACCCCCAACTGGCATCGAGGAATGATGCACCGATCCAGAAGGCATCTGATTGCCTTGAGGAGGCATCGCTGGAGATGCACCCGGATTCGATCCTGAAGATCTGGCAAGAGCAGCAAGATCTTGCTGTGCAGCTATCAAATTTTGGTGCGCAGCCTCGATAATCAAACTTGGCATCTGCTGTTGCAATTGCATCTGGGCCTCAGGTGGACAGATTCTCCTACACCATCAGTCAATGACGCTCTAGTTTCTCACAAACAAACCACCTTATAGCTGCTAGGAGAGAAGCACAGCGTTGCAAGGCCTCCAAAATTCTCGAATGGCAAGTTTGCAGCCGATTTCCAACGCTTTGCAGCGAGGGAGGAGGTCCCATCTGTTGGCTGTTGCTAGCATGAATCGATGGTGATGTCTGCGCAGGAGCACCAGCTACAGGTTGCTGCTGTGTAGGCTGTTGCTGAACTTGAACCTGCGGCAAACAATCAGCTTTCTTTATCTTTCTCTATTGGGCCTGGTGGAGTCCTTACATTCGGCATTCGATGTTGCTGCTGGAATTGTTGCTGGTGGGGAGAGGCTTGCTGCTGTTGATACTGAGGGTGTTGGCCTGGCATTTGGCTTTGGTGATGATAAGGCGAGCCAGCCTGGAGCTGCTGGGGAGACTGCTGAGCAGCCTGAGGAGGGGCTTGCGGCATTGACCCTTGTTGCGAGTGCATCTGTTGCTGCTGTCCGTACGGCTGGCCCTGCATCATTTGTGACTGCGCAGCCTGCGCCATCATTCCGTGCTGGTACTGATGACCAGGATGTTGGGGCGAAGGTTGTCCACGGGCATTGGCCATCATAGTATGTTGCGGACGCTGTCCCACCGGAGCTTGTGAAGGGTATTGTCCATGTACATTTGGCTGCATGGACGACTGCGATTGTTGCACCCCTACCTGCTGTTGCATCTGTGGGTGAACAGATGGGTTCTGCGGCATACCTTGCCTTTGAGCCGCTTGTTGCTGTTGCATGTACTGAACCTGAGCAGAAGCATTGTGCATCATTTGCTGTTGCTGTTGCTGCGGGGATGGCTGCTGCGGGGATGGCTGCTGCTGCTGAAACTGAGGCGACTGGGCATGTGCGTGCGGTGGCATCCCAGCGCCCATACCTGGGGGGAGCCCTCCTATTGATCCTGAGGAAGGCATACCATGAGGATGCATTCCACCCTGCATGCCATGAGGAGAAGGTGCGCTGCCCGACGGGGTCCGCACGATTCCTGCTGCGCCCTGGTTCATACCCATCCCTCCTGGTCCCATACCCATCTGCCCCTGATTCATTGATGGAGACATTGGACCCATGCCAACTTGACCAGGCATCGACTGCTGATTCTGCATCATGCCAGGATGTGATTGGCTCTGCAACGAAAATCACAATCAGCATACAACAAAGCAAACATCATCACGCTTACTGGCATTCCTTGCGACATAGAGTTTCGAGGTGTGCCACTCATTTGATCTGGAGCACCTCCCATGTCAAGCTGATTCGAGCCTGAATTTTGCATGTCATCTGCAGGAGACGCGGCGGTCAAACTCGGAGTGCTGTTTTTCCGTCCGCGCCCCGCACCAGTCGAAGAAGAACCTTTGTTATTACTCGGAGGACGACCAACCGCATTCCTTGCGCTCGCATTATTAGTTGCAACTGTCTGTATCATCCCCTGCGATGCACTAGTCATGTTCGCTGCCTGCGATGAAACCTGCGACACGGGAAGTTGGCTCGAAGACTGTTGCATATGAGCAGATGATTGCGATTGAGACACCATCGGCATTTGTGGATGACCCTGCGATGGTGTCTGCTGCGTCTGCTGCATCGAGCGATTTGCTGATTGCGGTGCACTAGTTGCTGGCTCATTGGTACCAGGTCCCCCACCCCAAAGAAGAGCTTCTGGAGATTCTGGCATTTCAAACTCAGCAAGGCTACTGCTAGCATCGCCCTGCCCCAATGCATCGCCAAGCACTGCATCGTTATCCAGGTCATCTCCGAAGAGATCATTTAAAAACATTGAATCCGAATCTAGATTCATTATGCCTTCGTCCATATCACCAAATCATGCAGAAGGTTAAGTGAAAAGTTGCTAGTGCAACTTTTACAAGGAGATTGTAAGACTCTGCAAACAACAAAACTGTCATTCAGGAAAGGCAATCAACCCTGCAAAGGGTTTGCGAACAAATGGGCAGCATGCACGAAAATTCATGTCGAATGATATATGAAACAATTCCATCAATCAAACACAATGTGAAATTTTGGGAGCAGAGAAACTCATGTGATCAAGTGTGGACAAAAACAGATGATGAAACTGTTTCATTCCACAGAGCCACGTGATCGCAACATATTGCATGATAAGAAGCAACACAAGGAATGTTTTTGTCCATTTGCAATAGCTATGCAGCTATTCAGATTTGAATGGACAAAAACGTGAGAGCTTATGAACATAAATCTAGAGCGAGCACAAGTAGATCGATCATGGGAAATCCGACATCGCATCCGAGCGACATGCGTCGCAACCCACGTAAAACATTCTTGAAAAATCTCAAAACCGTCAAAGACATAGATTCACGAGATACGCGTTCTACTTGTCCCTCATCACTCATTTTCTTGTCGTTTTCTAAAGAATGCCCACCCCCACGTAAAATACTCCGGCTGTCGATAGTTCCGCCAAGCACGACGAATCGATATCTCGCAGTTTTCAAATCGCCCCCAACCCCTTGCAGCATCGCTTTGCAACGACGAGTCATGGCTCTGATGCCTCAAAGTGTTACATCTATGTGTAGCATGCTCCACTGAGTTGCCTGTTCCTGCCCTGCTCCTTCATCTACTCCTCCCTCCCCCCTTTCTCTGTTTCTGCGTCTGCCATGGCGGAGGAAGGCGCCTAGCCCGTGGCCTTAACCTATAAATCGGCTATTAGCCGATGAAAAAATTCTACCCCCTCCTTTCCCATCGACTACCCCTCAGATTACCCCTCCTCTTTCGCTCCATAGCTCCTTCCCCACACCCCTGTCCAGCGACTACCTACCCCACATACCGACTACCCCTGGCTTGGAATTGATCACCCTGCTATTGCTGCAGAGTGGTCACCCAGCACCCTTCACACGTAGACTACCCTGGTAGTCTACCGCGTCGCACATCACCCTACCCCCAATTTTCAAGTATTTTTGTGTTCTTCTTACCCGTTCTGATTCCAGCGTATGCTTGATCCTGATAGGGCTCGGTCTCACCCCACCTCCACTCTCACAACCTCACTTTACCACCACTCACCAGGTGAGTGAGATTGGGGTAACCCGTGCACGCGAGAGCCCACCGGTGCTCATAAACAGCTTGCGAATGGGTACCTGGTCGGTCACCGACCCACCTTTGTTGTGCTACTATGTTTCAATGACCCACCATATGTACAATCACCAGTGACTACCTCACCCACCTGTGGACTATTTGAAATAGGAAAAGATACCGGTGAAAGTGGATAGTTACGACTCCACTACTACCCACCACATCATCCTCGCCTGTCTCACCCCACCCTTAATTCTCCGACTCTTTCTAAGATAACCCACCCCTGCCCCTTCGCCCTCCTCGCACAAATTCAAATCCTGGTCTTGACTACCCTATCTGTCGACTCAAATCACCCTCATGGAAGTACCTCTCCCATACTACCCCACCATACTTCTCAGCAAGTGCACGAAATAGCCAACATCAGCTTATTAGCTCCTGTGGACTTTAAAGGACCGACGAAAACATCCCACCCCCTTTTTCCTCTGTGATGACCCTGTCCTACCACCCTCACCCCCTTTATTTCATTTATTGCCTAATCAAAATGACCCTCTCCACTGCTACCAAATCCGAAGTACCGACGACCCTACTTTCCTATCCCGCACCCTACCCCCAGATTACTATTGGAAATCATGGGGTACCTGCATTCTAAGTTACTCCACCAGTATATACCTATCGGGGTGTACTACCCCCACATTATACCACCCACCCCTCAAAAACACCCCTCCTGTGCAACGGAACATAGGGACCCCACTACCATTCCCTAAAAAATCTCTGGGTGACAAAATCGGAGGGTCGGATGTTCGTGTGAAGTACGAACTCCACTGTACCCCACCCCGGTCATGATGTACCCCCACCCCACCTCCGAACTTGATCCTCTGCCACTCACCCTCGGCTCAAAGTGTGTTAAAACTGTCCTAACTGGACCCTACCACCGTGCAGTACCACAATCACCCCCACCCTCTTCTCATGACTCTGATAATACCCCTACCCTATCTCAATGGACACATTTCCCAGAAGGACTGTTCCCACCCCCTCAACTAACTATAAGAGTACGGGTACGGTGGCAGAGATACAACTACCCCACCTAACAGGTTGAGAACAGGAGTCTCAGTGTGTAACTTCAATGGGGCCCTGCCTCGCCGCCGGAGGCCCCGGGCGGCCCGGTGGCGCCGCGCCGGGCCAGGGCCGGGCCAGGCCGGGCCGCAGTTGTGGGAACTTTACTCAAAGTCTTGGGGGCTATCCCCCGTTGGGGTATGTGTGGGGATGAGGAAATTTGACCTTTTGTACAAAACATTGTATACTCTTCAAAATGTATTTTAATATGTATTTTAATATCTCCAAAATGTTTTATAAGGGGGAGGGGGTGGTGTTGCGCTTCCGTGATCAAAAACATTTTATCTCGGTTAAAATTGCTTGTAGACTTCTTTTAGGGGATGTCTGAAGACCAGAGGTTTTAAAAATTAATGACAGCGCTGTCACAGAGAAATACCGACCACTTAAATCGACCAAAATTTGAAAGGTTTCCTCGATTATCTCTCTCAACATTTCAACTAGGGAGAACTTGATTGATAAATGGTCAACATTTTGAAAAGTTGCCTCGGCGGAGAAACAAAACTTTTTAAGGAAAACATTTATAGATTGTAAAATTGTTTTAAGGGACAAGCTTTTGATGATCACCCGCATTGAAAGAAGCAGCGATGGACTGGAGGAGGCAAAGGGAAGAGAGGGAGGGGGGAGGAGAGGAGGAGTAGGCATGGAGAAGAGATAAGCAAAGACAGGGAGCCACTTTCTTGATGCAAGAAAGGAAGGGCCGATATGCGAGAGGTATGGTGAGAGAGAAGTATGTTGGACGAGACAGGAAGAGTTGGATGGCATATAGGAGGAAGTTTAGGGGGCGTGAGGGGATGTAAGGAAAGGCCAATCGAAATGAACCCCTCAACAATCAAGTTTAAGTTTGGGATGTTAGGATGCTCTGACGAGGAAAAGCTGTGATTTCATATGAGTCGAGATATATCGTGCTTGTTTGTCACCTAAACTCAATTGATCGTTGTTTCTCACCTAAACTCAATTGATCGTTCGCACTGTCCTCGTATCTTTCGTCCAGTCTCCCCAATGATCTGATGTCATGAGCTCAAGGTGCTCATCTCAAGATGTCATGAGCTCAAGATGTTCATCCCCGTGTTGATGTCGATGTTGCAAACCTTCCCTACTTGCCTTGTCAAGATGGTCGGCTCCACCTGAGGGTCGTTTCTACCTGAATTGCAAACACTCGGCCTGGAATGACTCGATGTTTGAAGTTCCAGGGCTCTGGCATGAACTCGCGCGTGCTGGCCAGATTGCTGGACTGAGGGATCAGCTCCTCCTTGCATAGTTGTCAGTTTCACAGCTAAAGCTTGAAGATGGACATCGATGCTGACGAGTGCATGGAGATCGGTCATGGAGTTCATGTCGGGGCGCCGATGCCGGAGAATGAGGATGAAAGACTGAGGGTGCTGAAGATGATCAATGTGAGACAACACCTCCTCTCTCACCAGCTGATTCTGTTGTGCACAGATCTTGGACTCGGAGCCGGAGGCCGATTTTGACAGGTGAGGATCGAGGAGGGTGGTAAAGGAAGAGGGAAGCAAGGAGTTGGCTATGAAGAGGGACGATGAGGAGGGGAGAGGAAATTTAATCTCACCTGGAGCGTCAGGATAACGGAGATCGCGTCCATGTGCTTCCGCAAGCCCATTGCACTTGTGAGTTTGTTGGACGAGGACAGGCAGTGGTTCAAGTCTCGCGTCGGGATGCCCAAGAGGGAGACAAGCAGGGATGTTGCCTTCTGCGGGCACGCGATCTTGCAAGACGGTCCGCTGCTGGTAGAGGACGCCACCAAGGACGACCGGTTCAAGTTCAGCCCCCTGGTGCAGCTCGATCCGAAGATCCGATTCTACTGTGGCATCCCACTTGAGGTGGAGCATAACGCGCAGAAGCACAAGGTGGGGACGCTGTGCGTCATCGACGACAAGCCGGACAAGATGGAGAAGCACGAGATTCGGCTTATGGAGAGCCTGGCCAAGCACGTGTCCAACCTCCTACAGCGCCGCTACTTCCTGCAGAACTCTCCTCCCAACTCTGTCACCCTGCAGTCTGTGCAGTCCCAGATGAATTCCTTCAACTCATCCTCCGGCCCTGAGTCCTTCAACTCTGAAAGGCATTCGCCGTTCCAACAGTATCAACAAGAGATCATTCAGGAGCAAGAGCAGTACTGTTCGCTAAAGCTGCAGCAGCAGAGCCTGCAATACCAGCAGCACCAGGACCAGCAGCACCAGCCCATCCCAACACAAGGCCATTTCGGTTCTCCCACTTACCAGCAGCAGCAGCAGCAGTACCAAGCACCTGGCTTAAATGACCAGCAGAGTTGGCAGCAGCAGCAGCAGCAGCAGCAGCATGAAGGTCAGTATGAGTCTCAGCAGTACCAACACCAACAGCAGCACTACCTCCAACAGCCGCAGCCGCAGCCGCAGCAGCAAATTAACCCGCACAATGGCTCGCATGAGAAGCTGAGTGGGTCATATCAACTACATCAGCATGAGGACCAGTACGGGTCTCAGCACTACCAGCACCATCAGCATGGAATACAGCAACAGAATCAGGGACTACATGGTCAACAGGATTTGCACTGTCAAAAACAGCAGCATGAAGATCAGTATGGGTGTCAACCATATCATCACCAGCCCCAACAGGGTATGCACCAACACCAACAACAGCAACGGCAACAGCAGGTGGCCATGAATCAAAATGTGCACCATCTGTCGCCGCCGCCGCCGCCGCAGCAGCAGCAGCAGCAGCAGCAGCAGCAGCAGCAGCATTACCAGCAACAGCAACAGCAACAGCAACAGCACCAGCAACAGCACCAGCAACAGCACCAGCACCAGCATTACCACCAACAGCAGCAGCAGCAGCAATATTATCAGCAACATCAGCAGCAGTACCAACAGCAGCAGCAGCAGCAGCAGCAGCAGCAGTACCCCCAGCAGCAAAACTCTTTCAGCCCTGAGTCGATCAGGATGGAAGATTTCTTGAGCCACAAGATCCACAACCTCTCGCAAGGCAGCGACGCATTCGAGGAGATGATGTACCGCTCGGATGAGATGATAGACGCCATCGCCCGGCAGCGTGCGCCAGAGAGATACGACAGGAACTCCAGGCTGACCGAGGAATCTGTTCAGAGGTGATGCAAGTGGGAAAATGGCTGCGGCATGAAGGGGCAAGGACGGGGGGAAGTTTGGAGAGGGAAGAGGTTGGGGGATGCATGCGCGAGACGGGAGGAGAGAGAACGGGAGGAGAGGAAGCAAAGCGTGACCTTGGAATGTGTCAGGTTCGAACAGTACAAGAATGAGTCCAGCTTCGAGGTCAGCTCCCCCCTTTGCTCCTCCCATCTCGTGACCAGAACACCAGGTTGCTCTCGTCAAGTTCCTTCAGAGTGCCGAGGTAGACGGGTGAGCGCGTCAGGGAGGAGCTGACGGCGTTGGGACTGCAGTTCACTCTCCCTCCCGAGATTGCCGCGCATCCAGCCATGAGCACATGGAGTTCTCCAGTCGGAGGGATGATTCAGGTGAGGGGACATGCTTCCTGCCGCAGCTGACGCAGGAACAGGGTGGTCGGGGCGAGATGGGTCAGCTTGCAGAGGAGATGGGGATGATGGCGGGTAAGTGAGGATGGCGGGAGTATCAGGTGGGTGCTGACAAGGCACAGGGAGCGCTATACTGGAGTCGCCGAGCTTCAGTTCCGCCTTCTTCGGAGGGAATGCGCTGGGCCTAAATCAGACTAACCATCCGACGAACTCAAACGGGTCGTCGATGATGCGCTCGCCGGTGTTCCAGGGGTTTCGAAGCTGAAGCTCCCGCCCCTCGTCTCAGCGAACGAGCCACCAACGTCAGGCACGGGGAGGCCAAGTCAGGGATGCCGGACAGCTTCGTGGCGAGAGCCATGGACTGTTTTTTGACATTTTTGTTTCGACGCAAGCATAAGATGTTGGAGATTGTACATTTGTGATGTAGCTCGTTGATTGTCGTGATGGCGAACTCGTGCCCCCTCCCTCTTCCTCCCCTTCGTCTTGTGCCCCCTTATCCTTCCTCCTCTTCCTCCTCGTCTCGACATTTAACATTGCTTTGGGCCTCCAAGGTATCTGTTGGTGAAATCGTACGGCGGTTTTCCGTATCCTTTCCTGCAAAGGGTGTCAACAAAGGAAAGGTGTCCAAGTCAAAAGCTCACAGCCCAACTTTCAACTCTCTTGGCTTCTTGATCTTGTCGCGCCAGTCATACTTGAACTGGTCCGGGTCAAGCTCCACTTTCGCACCAGCCCCGAGAAGGAAAGCTTTGTCCTTCATGAGGGTCTTCACGATCCTGCAGTGACAGGAGGGAGTGAGAGACCGACGGCAGGAGAGCCTCAAGGCAGGAGAGCCTCACTTCTTTCCGCGCTTGCTGTTGAAACGAATGTAGTATGACTGGTGGGATCGCTTTATCTCCACGTGGTGCGGCGTCTGAGTTGCCGTCTGTTTGCCTGTCGAGAGGATCTGAGGCGGGCAGGTTAGACTTTTACGGCTCGGAGCTGTCGCCCCCTGCGCCTCACCGTCTTCCGGTTCCTCAACGACTCTCTAGCTGGCTTCGGATTCGGCTGATTGTTCGCCTGCCACGTGGCTCAACGCTTGCAAGCATGCCGTCGCTCCCTCTCACTCACCCGCTCAAACATGACGTGCGGATGGCGCCACTTGAAGTTTCCTCCCTTGCTACGAAATCCTCCGCGAGGCCCGCCTCTCCCCGTCCCTCCCCTCATCCTCATCACCAGTCCGTCTCCAGCGTGTCCTTGCACGGACACACATGACGAGAGCAGCAGCACAAGCAGCAGCGATGTTCGGTTCCTATCTAACATTGTCGCCTACGTCCTTCCAGCTATGGAGTTCAATGTCTCGTGCACTTCAACCCTCTCCAATCTCACTCGTCGCTGCAACAGCCGATGGCGATAGTCCCCAATGGCACGACCAATCTCGAATCTGATCCTCTTGTATCAACTTATCCTCCTCTTATGTGCCTCTCTGACGACTTCCAGTCCTTGCTTGCTCGGGGGCCGATGTCTATTCACCGGCAAACCCTCCAAGAATCAAGTTTAATTCGATCCCAGAATTCCTGCTCCTTGTGCGACCTGCGCGGTGCGAGCGAATGGAGGGATGCAATCGGATTGCCTCTGCTCCAGGAATGGCCTTGCAGTCAACAGACTATCTCGATGCAGTTCTGCTCATCCGCCAACACCACCGACGTCGTTGGTTCCTCCCTATGTCAAATGATCCTCTACTCCTCTAGGGTACAGGACAGGTACGAGAGACACCGTTCCTTGCTCAGCCACTAGCAGACTATGTCGCCCCTTCCTGTTCCTCCTTCTCGTCCACTTCCTTGCTTCTTCCTCTTCTCTTCTCTCTCGTCTTTCTCTTCCTCCTTCTCTTCCTCTCACACCATCGTCGCCTCCCTTGATTCACACATGCGTCCCCCACCACCCCACCCCACGAGCATCATTGACCACCTACCCCATTGAAAAAGCATGACCCCATACTTACTCTTTGTACCATACCTCCTAAGGTATCAATTTTTGTACCCTACCCATCTACTTAGAATAAATTTCTCGGCAAGTACCGGGTCTGGAGAAACATCTTCTTTAACCCTACCCATCTAATTCTCTTGACCCTAACCCCTACGAATGCCATGTAACCCAAGGTGCCTTCAAAATGTTCGACTACCCCTGCTCTGACATGTAACAGGAGAGAAAAAAGCCATCAGGCCCAGGGGGGTGGGGTGGAGGTACGACCCTACCGGCCTTAGACCCTTTATCGACACCACCCCTCCATCATCCGGCAGCTCGGAGTCACCCGGTGACCAGTGCGGAGGCTCAGTGCACGCGGCCCGGCGGCCGACTCGCCGAGCGGGGGCCCGGCGGCGGGCGCCCGCTGCCGCCCCCGGCCCGCCCGGTCCTTTGAGTAAACTTGGCGGCCCGGCTGGCAACCGCCGGACTCCGCGGGGCCTGAACTTGTGATTCAGGCTTGCTCCGCGTCACTACGGTTTTCCGGCCCGGCCGGGGGTGCCCCCGCCGATCACCGTCACGGCGGCCCGGCCCGGCCGGCTGCGGCCGGTCACTGCCGTACCACTGACGGTAACGGGCAACACTAAGGGGTATAACCGTCGGACCATTCTACCGTTACTCTGTGATTCTCCTCGGCCGAGGGCGTAGGTACCACTCCGACTTTCATAGAAGGGACCCCACCACCCCATAGAATGACTTCAAAAATCAGGGTAGGTGTTCTGAGGGGGTACGACAGGGAGTAGCCAAAGACTGACCAAAATGGCGAGATGAAACTACCGCTTATGGCTGCAAGATGATGGAAAAATGTCAGATGAGGGGAGTGGCTGGAAGCTAACAGCAGCCCTGCTCTGCTATCAGCGTCTTGCCCCAAGCTCCTGCTGTCTTGATCTTGCTCTCTTCTCAAATACGATGCGTCAATCCCCTTAGTTCCCCTTCTGTCTCCACTTACAAGCACAAGTTCACCTTTGCTGAGGGCCTGGTCTCGTTGTCCTACTCCAACCGTTGAACTGCTCTGCTCCCTCCATGGATAGTGGGTGTCAACTTGTTGAGAGTTTATATGCATCAACCTGAGGATTTCATGGAATGTACAACTCACATGGGACTATCAATCAGCATCTCAGAGAGATATCATCAGCTTGCTCCAGTCTTTGATCCATGCCCCTCACCTTTTTGCTTGTTTTGAGTGGATGTGAAAATCTTGTTTATGTTTGTTGTTGTTCTTTCATGTTTTGTCGACAACATCATTCAACAACAAAGCTAACACAAGTCTCGATCCCCGTCCAACAACGTCAGCTACATGTTGACGAGCTGACTTGAATCTCTTTTAGCATGTCTGAGTCCAACGACTCCGATAGCGATATCCTCATCCCGTCGAGCATTCGGCCGACCTTTCGGTTCCAACCCACTGACAGAAGGAGGAGTCTGAGCCTGGTGCAGGAGGAACGCGGGGTATCCCACCAAGACAAGCCCAGTGGTGACAGCAGCAGCTCGCAGGTCGTCGAGGAGATGTCGTACAGTGATGGCGATGCTGACCCTTGCCATGCGCTACATTATAGGCAGCTGCGAGGCGACTACTCCGAACAACGACCAGCATGGGAGGTCGCTGCGGAGCTTCGCAAGCGGATGGTAAGGATGCACAGTTACTGTCCTCCTACCTGACTCCCTTGACTCCAGTCGGAGCGCACCTCCCCCAAGACCGACGAGCTCAAGGTTTCTGATCTCACTGCCGGAGACTCCAAGTCTCGATTCCAGATCCTCCCGGGACATGACAGCGGTGGTGATGCTCAAACTGACCCGCCTCACTCACGACTGAGAGCAGCCGATGCAGAGGCTACGCCTGCCTTCAACCCCATGGAAAACCCAACGAGGTGAGCCCGAAAACTCCATCATCATCGCTCTGATCTCTCTTGTCCTCATCATCATCGCTCTGACCTCTCTTGTCCTCATCATCATCGCTCTGATCTCTCTTGTCTTCATCATCATCGCTCGGACCTCTCTTGTCCTCATCATCATCGCTCTGATCTCTCTTGTCCTCATCATCATCGCTCTGACCTCTCTTGTCCTCATCATCATCGCTCGGACCTCTCTTGTCTTCATCATCATCGCTCTGATCTCTCTTGTCCTCATCATCATCGCTCTGACCTCTCTTGTCCTCATCATCATCGCTCGGACCTCTCTTGTCCTCATCATCATCGCTCGGACCTCTCTTGTCCTCATCATCATCGCTCTGACCTCTCTTGTCTTCATCATCATCGCTCTGACCTCTCTTGTCTTCATCATCATCGCTCGGACCTCTCTTGTCTTCATCATCATCGCTCTGACCTCTCTTGTCTTCATCATCATCGCTCTGACCTCTCTTGTCTTCTTCATCATCGCTCTGACCTCTCTTGTCTTCATCATCATCGCTCTGATCTCTCTTGTCTTCATCATCATCGCTCTGACCTCTCATGTCCTCATCATCATCGCTCGGACCTCTCTTGTCTTCTTCATCATCGCTCTGATCTCTCTTGTCTTCATCATCATCGCTCTGATCTCTCTTGTCCTCATCATCATCGCTCTGACCTCTCTTGTCCTCATCATCATCGCTCTGACCTCTCTTGTCCTCATCATCATCGCTCTGACCTCTCTTGTCCTCATCATCATCGCTCGGACCTCTCTTGTCTTCTTCATCATCGCTCTGATCTTTCATGTCTTCATCATCATCGCTCGGACCTCTCTTGTCGCAGACTTGTTCCTGTTCTTCGTCGTGGGCTGCCTCCCTCCCTCAACTCGTCGCATGCCCTTGTTCCTGGATACGTGGGCATCGGGATCAAATTCACCCAGAACGAGCAAGGGCAGCACGTCATCACCTCCCTCCTCCCCGGGGGGCCAGCAGAGAAGACTGGGCAGGTCACGTAGCATGTTGCAGGACAGAGCGCGGGGCTCACGGGGTAGCAGATCTTCGTGGGGGACACGATCCTGGCTGTGAACGACGTTTCCATGCAAGGGAAGACTTCTGACGAAGTGATCGACCTCATCCTTGGTCACCCTGGCTCCTTCGTGGAGATTCTGCTCAAGGGCAACGCAGCGTACGAGCAGCAGGTGGGCGTGAAGATTGACCTCTGAATGTTGGAGCAGAACCCTAAGTAGCAACGGGGTAGTGTCAAGCCCCGGCAGCGGGATCCCTCTGTTGAAATCAAGTGACTCGCCGGTATCTAAGGTACTGCTCTACCTGGTTGAGGGGAGGATCAGGAAGGAGGGGAGGGAGGGGGAAGCAGGAGGAGGACGCAGGAGGAAGAAGAAGGAGCAGGATGCAAGGGCAGGAGGAGGAGCAGGAAAAAGGAGCAGGAGCAGGAGCAGGAGCAGGAGCAGGAGCAGGAGCAGGAGCAGGAGCAGGAGCAGGAGCAGGAGCAGGAGCAGGAAGAAGGAACAGGAACAGGAACAGGAGCAGGAAGAAGGAGCAGGAGGAGGATGGGAGCGTTGAGCTCGAGGTGACGGAACTGCACAGGAGTTCAACACAGGCACCCCTGTGTCGCTCAACAGCTACCACGCTCCCCGAAAGGCTGGCATCGGCGCCAAGTTCATGGTTGACAGGTCAAGTCGAAGTCAAGCTTGCGCTGGCGATGCTCTGACGACCTCTCAGCAACTCGGTCGTGTCAGTCTCGGAGGTGATGATGGGCTCCCCCGCCTCAGACTGCAAGAGAATCCACGTCGGCGATCGGCTCCTGATGGTGCGCAAGTCGCTCACGGCAGGCTGAGGGTCGTGAGAGAGGCTACAGGTAGACGGAGTTGACATCCGACACAAGGGGGCAGAGGAGATCGCCAGCATGCTTGCTGGCCCCTTGGGAAGCGCGGTGCATCTGACGATCGAGAGCGGTACGGGGGAGAGCCGCTGCTTGCTCCTGTCTTAAGCCTTCCTTGCAGCCTTCGATGCCGAGCAGAGGAGCGTGCGGCTCCATCGGCGAGGCCCCTCGGGGAACATCATCGTCTCTTCGCCTAAGGCGAGGTCGCAGGGAAGCCAGTCCCCCAGCACAACCTCGGCTCCCAGCTCGTCCGGCTACAACGCCTTCTCAGAGATGAACAACATTGTCGGCGAGATCTTTCAGCAGGCGAGCAAGGACAAGACGCGCAGTGAAGCCGGGCCCCACAACCAGCAGGTGTCCAACGGGTCTGATGGAAGGCACCATCCCAACGACGACGACACGATCGCCACCAACGGACATGTCGGGCACTCGACCTGCCAGCCCCGACCTGACGCTGCTGGCAGATCCTCTCCTCGGACGCGACCGAAGACGTTACCACGGCTGTCAACTCTGTCGAGCTGCCGTCGAGCCCCTTCCAGCTCCAGATCACGTCCGAGGATGACCGGATAGACGAGGAGGCCAACGGGCTTCCTGAGGACAGCGCGACGATCACGGCAAACGCTATGAGCGTAAGGAACCCGACGCAGTCGTCCGGTAAGAGGCCTCACGGTTTGGAGGCGGAGGCTGACGGGTAGCTGCTCCAAGATGAGCCGCGAAAGCAGAGGGCGGCGATGGAGCAGGGAGGGTTGACGGAGGACGGGGCTCTTGTTGGAGCAGCGGCTACCCCGCAGGACCCTGAACATGGAGTGGGAAGGACCGTACCGGCAGTGAAGGCGCTTTCAATCGGTCAGAGATGAGACTGCAGGGTCTCTTGCTGACATGGTTGTGCCAGAAACTGAAAACCTGATGTCAACCCCGAAGCAGTCGCAGCGCTCCCCCATGACCGAGAGCATGTCCCCACCTGCGCAGATCATGAGCTTCTCCACGCATCAGTCCAAGGAAGGGAGCCAGCAGAGCCAAGGGCAGGACAGCTCGAAGCTGGATGAGCTCTTAGCGATCCAGAAGAAGCAGCAGGAGAACGTCGACGTGGTCTTGCGAAGGTGAGCGCGCTCGCAGGTACCGAGGGGGGCTGGCAGGTGCTGACGAGGCTTCAGGATGCTGGAGCTGGAGCTGCACATGAATCAGAATCACCTTGCCATGCAGGAGAACCTCAAGAACCAAGGAAAGATGCTTAACTCTCACACCGATCAGATTCAGCGCTTGTCGGCGGAGGTGCACAAGAAGTCCTGCTGTGTGATCAGCTAAGACCTCCGACTCGGCGATCGGACCGTGGCGTCTCCCAACTGAGGCGAGTCAGGCTGTAGTCCGCCCGGATCAGCCTGACGGTGAGGGGATTGCCAGGCCACTGCCGTTAAGTTCGTCTGCCGGCAGTGCCGCCCCGGCCCGCCGGGAACTTCAAGCGGCGCGGCCCAGCCTGACTCAGACCCGAGGCGAGCCTCGGAGAGTCCCGGCGCCCGCGCGATCGGCGGCGGCAGTGATCGAAGTTGTACGCCGGTGCCGGGATAAATGAACTTTGTTGTCGCACTCAGTGACTCAGGCGCCTGTAAAGCGGCCCCCGGCGCCACTCATTGAAAGTTTCCGTGGCAGCCGGGTCACGGTTGGCAAGGCGGCCGGCCGGCGGCACTGGCGGCACTGTCACTGCCGTCCGGGCCCGGGATCATTATGGCACTGCGGCGGCATGACTAAGTGCCTCCCGGAGCTCGCGGGGGCCCGGTGGCAGTAGCCTGATCACTACCACCACGGTTCCCATAATTCACCCGGGCCGGTCACACTGAGTCCGACCGCACTGCCACACGGGCCCCGGCCCCCGGACCGTCTCCGCCGTGGAACGCCACGGCACATGCCTGCGCCGCCGAAGCCTTCCGAACCGTCCTTTTTTTCAGCCGTGGCAGTGACCGTACTAACGGTAGTCACTCAACCCTAGGACTTGAAGCCTCCGCCCGCCGTGACCGGCGACCGGCGTCAACGGCGCACGGCGAAAGTCACCGGCGGCGGCCCAATGACGCGCCCGGCTGCGCCGCCGTACCGGCGGTCCGATCACGGCCCGGGGTACGGTACGGCGCCGGGGCGTCCCGGCGCGCCCGGCGCCAGCGCCGGGGGGCCGGCTGCAGGCCCTTCTTTGGTCACCACTGGCAACTTGCCCGGCAAAGCCTGGAACCTACTAGGCTACTCTGATTTAACTTGTAAGTTGCACTGCGGCGGCAAATGAGTACGCCGAGGACAATCAGGACTCCGCCGGACCGTGTAGTACTGACAGGACACATATGATCACGGTGTGAACCAGTAGTCACTGAGTACCGGGGGTCCGGGCCCGCCGCGCCCCTGGCCCGGCCGGGGCCGGCCGGCGGCCGCCGCCGACAATCGGAGTCAGGCTCGGAGTCGGACGCGACGGTGCGGGCGGCGCACCGTGACTGCGGCCAGTGGGCCGCCTGGCACGTCCGTCCGTGGCGGCGGCCTGGCAGTGGGCCGCCCCGCCTGGCAGCCAGTGGGCCGCCTGGCACGTCCGTCCGTGGGGCCGCGCGCGCCGGCGGGCGGCGCCGGCCGGGCCGCCGGCGCCGATACGGCGGCCCGTCGGCTCAGTCACTGAGAAGAGAAAAGACAGGCGGGCAAGAACACCACGCCTCAGCCGGAGTTGGCTGAAGTTGAGGTTCGAACGCCGGGCTCTCAGTGAAGTCGCGGCCGTCACGTACGGTCCGACCGTCAGCCGCCCAGCCGGCCGGGCGGGCCCGCTCAGTGTTAACGGTTTTTAAGTTACTCATCAAAAGTTTTTATCACCCGCCTCAGAGGCTGTCTTCGGGGACAAGTTCACTACCCGCTTCCCCTCACGGACCCATCCGACTGGAAGTCCGTTGGGAGGATCCGTGATAGGACGATCGGTTGTCATTTGATCACGAGGTCCACAACCAAGGGCTTACAGGCTTTCCTATGTCTCTGATTTCGAAATAGTGTTCTGAATTATTGAAACTGTATACAAGAATTTGATGATATTTGACCAACTGCTGATAAAGTAAGAAGGCATTCTCAATCCAATTAAAATCTCATGATATATTTCCCTTTAATTAACGAAAAGACATCTTTTCGCATCCACACTCCACAAGCCTTACAGCTACTCTGTAAGCATGCCTCCTAATCCGAATTCACATGACCACCTCTTGTTTCAGTTCAAAGAAAAATTCCAAATATGTTATCGTCTATATTTCAAATATTTGTATGTCGTTTCAAACTATTTCAGGTATGCATATCTCATGTTCTCATGGACCCTGGAGTTCAACTCCGAAATGCTTTTTCGTAAAACTAGTTTTATATGATTCGAAAGCAAAGGACAACCTTTGACTTTGCTGCCCGATACCACCCCTTCCCGACATTGACAAGTACCCCTAGTCCATCATACTTTATAAAGATTGAAACTGTCTATTAAGACCTCATGCATTGACTACCCACTCATGTTCAATCAAACCCCTGGGTTGAGGATACTTTGTACCCTTTTCACACACTCCCCACCCCCTCCCATCACCACCCCACCCTCTAATACCTGCACCCCCGTTTTAAAAAGCGTGTTGTAAGAATAGGCTTACAGAAGCAATCTGGAACCACAGGACTACTATCGTTCCTTCCCTGTCCAACCTCCACCCACCCCTCTTTCTGCTCCAACTGACGTGGAACAACCCCCTCTACATGTCACAGTGAGTCACAATACGTTTACAGTTTTGTTGTATTATAGACTGTAAAGTTTTGGTTCTCAACAAAACAGCATCAAATCCGTACACAGTCAAATCAATTGTTTATTGATTGGCGTTCTAGTGAAATATAGTTTATTTACTGGAGCATAATGACCCCCCTATCAAGACCCCTTCTTACACCACCCTACCCCGGCTGTTGATATACAGGTTGATTTGCCCTCTTGCAGCACAGGCAAGCGCGTCAGATTCAACATGCAAGCGGCGCCATGCCGCGTACCCTGCGCTGCTACTCCTCCGTCCTCCTCCTGCCTCCTTCTCCCTCACCTCAATATCTCCCTGCATCCTCAAGTCTCTCCTTCCCTCTTCCCCAACCCAAACGCCTCTGACGCGGTCCTAACGTTCGGGATGATGTCTGGGGGACAGATTTGTCACTCGAATAGTGCGGTACCAAATACCGCCCCCTTATTTCCCCTTCATTCTGCAAGGCCCAGAAGCTTTGAGGACTGGAGCTCAAGGCAAAGATCTTGGATGGAACTTTCTGCTATCGCAACAACTCAGGATGAAGTGTTCGGTGATGGCTTGTGCGTTTCTCCTGAGCCTCCGGCTGCACATCGCAAACCAAGCCCAACCCTCGTGGTGTCAGATCTGCAGAATACAGAAGCAAGAAGTCCTCTCCACACCTGCCAGATGTTGTCCCATCCTTCCCACAGGCCTCCACCATTGGATGGACTTGCCGGGCCGACCACACCTCCAGCTGCGGACAAGAGGAACATGTTCTCAGACGTCTCGTCAGCGGTATGGGGAACGTTCGATGAAGAATGGTCAGTTGGAAAGATCTTTCCTGTTCTCCCAGGCCGCCTCTCTTTCACTGTGCATGAAGATGATGAGCAAACTAAGAGGGAGATCACAGACAAGCCGAAGCTCTTCTTCTTCTCGTCAGAGGCTCAGGAAAGTTATGAGCCCTTCTGTCATGATTTCGGACCAGTCAATCTGGCGGCCCTCTATCACTTCTGTGTCTTGGTAGACGAGAAGATGAATGAGCCCCGGCTGCAGCAGCGACACCTCGTCTACTATTGTGAGAATGAGTCATCCTCTGTTACCAACGCTGCGTTCCTCCTTAGCGCCTACATCATGCTCCGTCGGGGTCTGACCCCAGAGGCTGCCTATGCTCCCTTCCAGCGGATGAAAGCGTCTCCCATCAAGCCTTACCGAGATGCCTCTCACTGCCCTTCCGAGTACGACCTCCCCATCCTCGATTGCCTCCGCGGGCTCTTGAGGGCAGTCAAGCTGGGCTGGTTCAATCTGGACAAGTTCGACTTGGACGACTACGTACGGTGGAACCATCCAAGTTTTGACTTCCACGTCATCTGCCCGAAGCTCATCGCCTTCCGAGGCCCTGACGTGAGGAGAAAGTTCAAGGAGGATCCGACCGCCTTTAGCCCCTCCAAGTGCGTAGAGGCGTTCAAGGCCAAAGGCGTCACTGCCGTTGTCCGTCTCAACGAGCCGGAGACTTACGATCCCGCTGAGTTTGAGAAGGAGGGGATCAGACACTACGACTTGCAGTTCGAGGACTGCACTGCCCCTCCTCGTGCCATCGTGGAGAAGTTCCTCAAGATCTGCAAGGATGAGAAGGGGTCGGTGGCTGTGCATTGCCGGGCGGGTCTGGGCAGGACTGGAACTCTGATTGCTGTTTACATGATGGCGGCGCATCGTTTCAGAGCCAACGAGGCCATCGCGTGGCTGCGGCTGGTGAGGCCAGGGAGCGTGATAGGACGGCAGCAGCAGTTCCTCAAGTCGCTCGAGCTCGGAGTGGCTCCAGAGAGAGTGACAGAGGATGTCGATTTGGCCAGACACAAGGAGAGCAAGAGGATGGCGGATCAATTGTCCCTTGCCATGGTCTGCCGGTTCAAACGATGTAAATCGAGATAGAACACTGTGATGGATTAGATGCACATATGTACATGCTGTATCTGATTATGTACTTTTGTGAATGAAACCGCTGATTACCACACAAGACAATTGCGAATACAGGACCAGTGAGATGTAAAAACTTCAATTGTTGTAAAAACAATCGAATAAAATAGACTAGACAAGACCAACTACTATGTTAACTCGTTTCTGAAATGAAGTGTCTTTCATCCCACAACCCCAGAGGAAAGCACAAAACTTCCCGACTGGATCGCCCCCACCTTCATAGAAGAAAACGTTTGCCGCGCTTATGTGGACTCGATGGGGTTGGTGTACTGCCAAAAAATCGTCATCACCGGCTCAAGTGTTTTCTTCGTCCCTTACGGTTCCCCACAAGTGCTGGACTGGAGGATCCCAGTACTGCGAAGTTCAAGTCAAGAAGAGTCAGACTACATCCATATGAGCTCTTACCGTCTGAAAGTTGACGAAACATGCAAGCACGGAGGAGATCATTATGGATGGGCGTTGAAAGACAGAAATGGCAGCGGGAAGAGAAGAAGAAAGCGGAAGCAGAGAAGAAGAGAAGAAGAATCTGTCAGTAATTCTCGAATCATTTCAGTTGCTGTCGTACCCCCCAGAAGTCACGACGAGGAACACCATCTTCCATGGTGAGACGATCCTCACGGTCGGTGATGGCAGCCTATACTGGCATCAGGCATCTCTCTCCCTTCCTTGCCGTCCTTACCCAATGAGGAACAGGGAAGATGCCGGGAGGAGGAGTGAAGACGGAGAGAAGCTGCGGTCATGTAAGATCTCGATGTGCGCAAGTTTGAAACACTTTGGAAGAGACACATGGGGAAACAACCTCATCATGCACTAACAGGCAGCACAAACGGTGCACTACAAGCTCAGCTAAACTACAACTCAAGTCTCCACCTAAGATTTCCCAGCATATTCGAGAGAATGAAAGAGCGTAGACATCCGTGCCTCATCATTTGCTCAGGTTGCATAGAGCATCAATCAGGGCGATGTGCCATGCCTATCACCGCCGCCATAACACATCATCAGCAACGTCTCTAACATCAATGCTGTGTTCTAAAATTTGCAAAAGAAATGAGCTTGTTCCTGAAATATTCAGTTTATCCCCCCATTATTTCAATCTTTCAGTTGGATCTTCATCTATTTGCTGCCATATTGCCTCTGTACTGCATGATGGATATTTACTTTCACAGGTGAGCTTGGAGCTTTGGTCCTGGTCCAAGTGCATATGTTTGATTCCTTCCTTCAGGGTGTCTGATCATCCTCTGCTGTACATCCACTTCTACAACATCTCCTTTTCCTCCTCCTGCTCCTCCTCCTCGTTTCTTCGCTTCAACCATTCCACCATCTTACCTGGAACATAGCGCTTCTTTGATCTATTTCGGGGACAATCCACCCACCTTTATCACCCCCCTCACCCACTGTACAACCCTCTCCCAAAAACAACATCCTAAAATATAGGGGTACTTTTTAGGTAATATTCAGTGGTAATGGGATAACCTCTGGGGGATTTACCTCAGAAGCACCCCACCCTCTGACTTCACCTTTTTGGATTATTTCCGTTATAAATAAGTTTCACCGGAATATTCTCACGAAACGCGAAAGGGCACACAAGCGCGGCGGAGGCTGCACCGGCCGGGCCCGGGCACTACCGGCTGCCGCAGTGCCAGTCACGGAGTCCGACGGTCCGAGGCTTCGGCTGAGTTCAGCTTCAATGGTTGAACGGGCCCAGGGAGTCCCGCGCGCCCCCGGCGGCCAGCCCGCGTGACCGTAGTCCGACGGCGGCGGCCAGTGTTCAACGCCGGCAACCGCCGTTTGAACTGTGGCCGACTCGCCGGACTCCGGTGGCCACTGTCAACGACATGTGGAACTGCAGGTGACCCGCCTCAAAGGTGACCCGCCTCAACCTAATCAGCCTGTTCGACAGCACGGCAGCGGCTGCCCCAGTTAAGTAAAGTAGTAGTACAGTTCAAGTTCACGTTTCATTTCAGTTCTGACTGGCGTTCACTATCATACCCGGGCTACTCAGGCTGCAAACTTAATCTGCCAGGCTCCGCTCAGGCTGCAGCGGTGCCGCTGCGGCCAGTATAGTATGCGGTAACTCAGTGCCAGTGCTCGGAGTCCGGCGAGCCGCACTGTCTGTCAGCTCTTGAATGCCGGCGGCGACGGCAGGCTCGTCTGGGTCCTCCTCCTCCTCCTCCTCCTCCTCCTCCTCCTCCTCTGCACAGCGTCGTCCTCCTTGTCCTGCTCCTCCCAGTCCTCCTCCTCACTGAGTCACTGAGTCATGCAATCCTCCTGGGCACGTCCTCGTCCTCATCCTCGTCCTCCTCGAAGGTCGATGATCATCACTGAGATGTTGTCCGTCGATCCTCTCTTGAAAGCGGCATGCGCCAGAGCCTGCCAAGTCTTCAGGCTTCACCTTCCTCGTCCCTTGCTCCTCTCCTCCCTCCTCCCTTGCTCCTCTCCTCCCTCCTCCCTTGCGCCCACTTCCTCCACATGCATCCTCCTCTTCTGCTTCCTCTACTCATTCTCTTCCTCGTGCTGTATGACTCCTCTTTCCTCCCGCCTCCTTCTCCCGCATCCTTGTCCTCCTCCTTACCCTCGCTCCGCAGTCTGGCGCTCCTTCGATCATATGCGCGAGAATGAAGCTGACTGCCTCCTCATTGCTGGCGGGAACGTTCAGCGGCTGTCGCAACCCCGAGGGGAGGAGAAAGGGAGGAGGGAGGAGGGAGTGAGCAGGGAGGAGGGAGGGAGGAGAAGGGAGGGAGGGAGGCGAAGGGAGGGGGGAGGGAGAGAAAAAGGATATGGGCAAGTTGCAAGCAGGAACGAGTGAAGGAAAGGGGAGGGCAGAAAATCAGTTGACCTGAAAACGTCCCAAAGCCCATCTGTAGCGAGGACGATGAACCTGAAATGATGTGAGGGGAGGAGAAAGAGCAAGAGGATACAAGAAGGTTGAGAGGGATTTCTTGAGCACAGCAGGAGGTGCTGAAGAGGAATATGGAGGAGGACACCAAGGAAATGTGGGGAAGGAACGAAGGAGGGGGAAGGGGAGGGGAGGGAGCAGGAGGAGCAGGAGGAAAGAGAGAAGAAAGAGGGGAGGAGCAAGATAGGAGATGCGGCAGAGGGAGGAGGAGGAGCGGGGCAGGGAGGTGTTGGCAGGTATCTGACCATTGTTCGTCGGCGCGTGCGATGAGGGAGATGTCGGGTTCGGCAGTGACGTACGGCTTCAAGGAGGCATCGCCGAGAGCTCTTGAGACAGCTGGACAGAGCAGCACATGAGCCTGGGAAGAAGAGGGCGAGGGCGAGGGCAAAGGGGTTGTAAAGTAAGGGAGGGCGGGAGGAGTAGAACTAGAGGGAAAGAGGAGTGAAGGGGAGCAGAAGAGCAACCGAGTACGCCCATGACGCGGGGGATGCCGGACCCGTAACGGTGAAGCACAAACCCTCCCTGACCGCAGGCTCAGCTCAGATACACTGCGAGCACGAGCCATCACCATGGACTGAACGCGCGAGACTTCTTCCTCGTCGTCTAGTCGGTGGTCGCGCGACATGGCGATCGAGTCCACGATCAGCTCCCCGGCGTCTCCGCTACTCCTCACCTGCACAGAGTTCAGCTCAGCTGGGGGGTGGGAAGCTTGTGGGCTCACCACGCCAAGGACAGCTCGGCAGTCTCCTGCGTTGGCCACGATGATCTCGGAGGAGGAGAGAGCGACGACGATGGCGGTCGAGCCGTCGATCCAGTCGAACCGCTCGGCATGGAGAAGGAACTTGCGGTCCGAGTACAAGAACCCCTCGATCAGAGCCTCGCACACCTGGTCGCAGCTGGCGTCCCCAGCTGGGATGAAGCTGGCTACGTTGGTGAGGAGCTCGTCACGGCAGAAGTGAGAGCAGCGCGTCCCCCCGTGACCGTCGAACATGCCGAAGAGACGCCACTTGCCCGCCATGAGCGCCATGTCGGTCCTGCCGGAGCAGGGGAAGGAGGCAAACGCGTCCTCCATGGTCGGCCGTCGGCCCTGCAGCGAGTAGATGGAGCAGGGGCCCCGCCTCTCGCTGGCGTCTAGAGGAGACCGATCTCCATCCTTCTTGCTCACCTCCCGCCACGAGTACGCCACACTCTGAAAGCTCTGCCTGTCCTCTGCCTTTACCTGCTCTGCCTCCTCGCCCTCCTCCTCCTCCTCCTCCTCCTCCTCCTCCTCCTGTGCCTTCTTCTGCCCTCCATCTGGCGTCCACCTCAGGTCCCAGTAGGTTGAAAAGCCTTGACGCTCCCATAGCGCCTTCACTCGCTCTGCTCGCTCGTCCAGCCGTCGCAGCGTTTTCGTCGACACCATCCCCGGCTCCTTCTGCCTCGCAAGCGCTCCTCTCCCTTCTCTCTGACTGGCAGCAACCTCGTCCTTCTCTCGTCCTAGAGGAGCTTCGCTGCTGCTGGCCTCTTCTCCCTCTTCCTTGGACTCTCTCGGCGAGCTGGAGTCTGACTCGGAGTAGTAGCGGACAGGCACCAGACCTCGGGCCGAAGTCCCATCCTCGTTCCACACCAGCGCGGCGTATCCGTTGATGTAGCTCTTGGCGTACTCCTCCTCCATCTCCGGGTCCTCAAGAACCGTGTTCATCCCTCCACCTGCGCTTTTGTCCGCACAGTCGATGGTTGACAGACACTCCGACAGTTCACCCATCTCCGCTGCGCGATTCTTTTCCTCCTCCTTCTGCCTCCGACCTCTCACCTTCCTCTCTCGTTTCTCTGCCAGCAGCTGCGAGAAGTCCTCCGTCGCAGGCTCATTGCGGGCCTCCCGCCAAGGGGAGGAGAAGGAAGAGTAGAAGCTCCTGCCAGAGCTCCTCGGCTCCTGCTGGAGGTGAGACTCCCGGTGCTGAGGCCACGACTTGCTTCGAGGAGGCAGCTGCTGCTGCAGCACATGAAGGAACTTGTTCGCCAGCCAACTCGCTCCAAACGGGAGGCAACCTAGCAGTGGTGAGCTCCGAGGAGCGCGAGGAGCCAAGGGAGGTTTGAGCCTAGAGGACGAAGAACCTCCTGCCCCTTCTGCTATGCTCCCCTGCTCTGTCCCGCAACACGCCACCGCAGTGCCTTCCCCGTCCCTCGCTGGTCTGTCGTTCGTCTCCTCCCCTCCAGGGGCTACCGGGCTGCACGCATCGCCCTTGATCAGGACGCAAGGAGAAGACTGCGAGCGAGATGGGAAGCAGCTCTGAGACTGGAAGGGACGGAGGAGCCAGCGGTCGAGACGGGTGCTCCCTCCGCGGAGACGACAGGAGAGGAGAAGGCCATGTCCGTTGCATCCCTTCAAGCTCCCGGCTCCTGCTGCTGCGTGACTGCTGCTGATGGGCCCGAGCAAAACTCCGAGGGAGAAAATGGCGGGAAGCAGACAGTGAAGTCTGCTCATCGTCGGCAGCACCTGCTCCTACACGACCATAGCCTGCTCCCGTGTTCCACTACCCGCTCAAGATTAGATCGGATCGAGAAGAGCTCTCTGCAGACGAGCCGGCATCCGGGGGTAGGAGGGGGGTGAAGCAGCGAGGAGGCTACCGACTGTCTACTTGGACGAGAGTCAATGTTGTCAACGTCGGGGCACTGACAAGCATTCCTGGAGGTAGAAGTCATTACTGAGAAGGAGTGATGATAGGTGTTATTGCAACCCTGTCTAATCCTCTCCACCACCACTCCTCTGCATGCCTGTCATCCTTACTCTCCTTCCCTCCACTCCTCTGCATCCTCGACCTCACTTCATTTCTTCATCACGTTATCGATGCTCGTACAATTGACGTCCTCCCACTTCTGGAAGACACAGTGCACCGCACCATGCCGTCCCTCCGTACTTTCATCTTGCCTGCCTGCCTGCCTACCTGCCTGCCTGTTCTCAACAATCAATATTGGGCTACCTGCTAACCCATTTCTCCATGATTTTTCATTAGATCCACTCTCTTTCTGCCGCATATCTTCAGCACCGGCCAAGTAGTCCTTTCAATAATACACCGCCCATCGACCCTTCAATGATCTCTTTGCTGCCTCCAGTGTCTATTTTCTGCTCTCCCATCCTCCTCCATGGATTATTCTACTCTATGACATAATTGCTCATCAGTTGAATCATCTCGGTACCGTGAATGTCATCCTTGCTCCTCTCTCTATTTTCTCCTCTCTCCTCTCCTGCTCAAATTCACTCACCCATTTCTCCTTTCCTCGTCTCTCTCCATTTCCCTCTCTCCCCTCCTCTCCCCTCCCCTCCCCTCCCTCCCTCCCTCTCTCCTTCTACTCTCCCCTCCCCTCCCCTCCCTCCCTCCTCCTTCTACCTCCATCCTCCTTCCTCCTCCTTCCTCTCTCCATCCATCATCCCTCTCCCTCTCCCTCTCCCCTCGCATCCTCCCTCTCCCTCTCCCTCCTCCCTCGCTTCTTCTCTCCTCGCCTCCGCATTCCCGTCTTTCCCCCATTCTGCGCGTGGGCATGTCGCCTCAATTCACTACAACACATTTTAAAAGCCCGGTAGGTTATGGATATTATAAATTTATATCACATCTTATAAATTGTTATAAACAAGGCCGAATTGATATTGAGTAAATATTTTGGTACCACTTCCGAGTTAACTTTAATCTTCAGTACTGGCAGCCCGGCCGCTCAGTCTCACGCCGGGCCCGGGCCCGGGCCACAGCCAGAAATCACTGTCGGCCAGGCATCTATTTAGGTTGAGCTGAACTAAACCTCTCACACCTCACCCGGCCGCCTCCATGCTCCCCTTGACGGACAACGCCTCCTCCTCCTCCTCCTCCTCCTCACCCTCCTCGCATATCGACAGCTTGACCTACTATGCTGCTGAACTTACTCCTTGCATCCTTGCCCTCATGGTTACCTCTGCTCCTCCTCTTTGTTTACCCTCCTTATCCTCTATTCTACTTCCATCCTCTACCACACTTCCTCCTGTTTCAGCAGGAATCCCAGCCTAACTCCACGTCACTGCAATCTCCTCGTTCTCAGGCCGTGGCCCATGTCTTCCTTTCTTTCATAATCCTCCACCATCTCCTCAAGCGTCCTGCATCTCTCTTCTCAATATGCATGCCATCATCAAATTGTTTCTTAGCCATGAACCCCTTTGCGCATCATCTCCACTCACATCAATTCGCCCTCACTCTCCCAGTTGCATCCTCCCTCACATCAAATCCTCTCTCTCTCTTAGGAACACCCGCCCCCTTTCTCCCAGTCCCTTCCTTGCCCTGCTTTCCTTGTCCTTCTAGATTACTTCAGCGATACCCCCTACCGCAGATCGACGTTTGTCGTGTTGGACATGAGCGTGTCTCTTGCGTTTGATCGCTTCCTCCTCTGCCTCTCACTTTCTCTTGTGATGCCGCACGCAATGAACGTTACGCACGTGAACCTGACCTTGTTGATGCAGGGGACGAAGGAGGAGGAGGAGGAGGAGGAGTTGGCTGTTGTGCGCTTCTAGTGGAGACATTTCAGAGAGCAAAGGAGAGAGTGCGAGGAAGGAGGAGAAAGGAAGGAGGAGAGAGGAAGGGGTTAAGAAGCTAAGGCGTCATCAGGCAGTATGAGAGGTCCCACCGGCCACTCATTGCTGCTCCTCCTACTTGTGGGTTGGATGAGCCCTCCCTGCTCCTCCAAGTCGATGTCGCTGCAGGAGACGGAGGAGATGGACGTCAACGAACTTGTCGAGCTGCTGGGCTACTGCAGGAACAGCTACGGGAAGGCGGCGATCTACGATCCTCTCCTCAACCAATGCGTGTGTAGTTCCGGCTTCTCCTTCGACGGCCAGCTCTGCGTACCAGCTCGGCCGGTGCAGGAGGATGCAGGGGGGTCGGCGGAGGAGGGAGGGAGGGGTAGGCAGTTGGGGCAGGAAGGAAGCGACAAGTGGTGGGGGGAGGGAGGAGGCAAGCAGGGAGGGCGAGGAGAGTCAAAGAATCTTGCGGTGGAGATAGAGAAACTGTCTAAGGGGACGAGGAGGTTGCCGTCGAATGCGATCACGGCCAAGTCGTTCTCAGCTGTCACCATGTCAGCAAAGGACAACGTCCACTTCTGTACCTACACTGTGACCAAGACTCCTGATGAACAGCTGAAAGGTGAGGAGGAGAGGAGGAGGAGCGGCGGCAGCAGCAGCAGCAGGAGAGGTGGAGGAGCGAGAGGAATCAAAACGTTGGGAAGAAGGGGAATGGACAAGGCTAGGGACAGGGGCAGGTACAGGAGAAGGAGGAAGGAAGGAAGGAAACGGAGGACGTGCGGGTAGGATGATGGGAAGTAGAGCGAGGAGTAGGGGACGGGGATTTGCCTTCCTTTCTGCAGTTTGTAACTGTTGTAATAGGCAAGAAGAAAAGAAGAACCGTCTCGTTTTCCAAGTGGAAGCATGCGAAGAAAAAAGCTGCCGAAAAGTATTTCCTGTCAACTCTGCTTCTTCCCTGCTACGCTCCTCCCCTCCTCTCCTCCTCCCTCTCCCCATTCTCCCTTGTTCACCTATTCGTCCTTGCTGATATTCGTGTAGACGAGGAAGGCTCAAGAACTTGGTCGGCAGCAAAGCTGTCGCGCCCTGCATCGGGCACGACAGCTTCAACATCCTCTGTGAAGATCAGAAAGCTTGTCAACGAGAGGTAATCTCCTATTTTAGAGCTCTTGCTCTACATCATCGTCATCATCATCCCCAGATGTTGATGCGCTCCTCTCCTACCGTCTTCCCTCTCCCTCTCCCTCTCCCTCTCCCTCTCCCTCTCCCTCCCTCCCTCCTTTCTCCCTCTCTCTCACTCACTCTCTCCCTCTCTCTTTCTACCTCTCTTACATCTTTGGGCAGGTCCTACTGTCGTCAATAGAGGCATTCAACTACAACGACCAGAAGGAGTCTGAGATGATGGAGAAGATCTCTTCGAAGGTAACTCCTGCTCCTGCTCCTGCTCCTGCTCCTGCTCCTGCTCCATCCCCCCCCGCCACTCCCTTCCCCTCCCCCACCCCCATCCTCCTCCTTATCCTCCTCCTCCTTATCCTCCTCCTTCATTGCCCCTTCTACCCCTCCTCCGCATCATTCTACTGCTCACTGAACTTGTCCTCGTCCTCGTCCTCGTCCTCGTTCTCGTTCTCGTCCTCGTCCTCGTTCTCGTCCTCGTCCTCATGCTGATACTCTAATCCTCCCCTGCTACCTCACCGGCTTCGCTCCTTTCCTCATCTTCTCCTCTCCATCGTCTCATTGACGTGCGATGGCAGGAGAAGGAGCTGTATGAGGCTCAGATGGCAGCAGATCTTCTCAACAAGCAGGTGCTGGTCGTCAAAATTCCCAATCGCTCCCACATACCCCCTCCCTCCCCCTCCTCCCCTCCTCCCCTCCTCCCCTCCTCCCCTCCTCCCCTTCTTCTCTTTCTCCCTCTCCTTTCTCCCTCCTCTCTCCCCGTCGGGTCTTCTCACCTTCTCACCTCTCAGCTCGTCGCTGATCGTGAAACACATCAACATCTGCTTGGAGACCTCGGAGCCAAAGTCAGCAGCCTCAACTCGCAACTTTCTGTTTGACAGCCTGTTTGTGGCAGCTGGAAGACGCCCGAAGGAAGCTGAAAGAGGCGGAAAAGAGCCAAGGAACAAACCCTGCAAAAGTTGAGGAGCTGAAGAAGGTGAGAGGAAAGAGAGGAGATACCACCACCACCTTCTCCTCCTCCTCCTCCTCCTCCTCCTCCTCCTCCTCCTCCTTGACCACCTCCTCCTTGACCACCTCCTCCTCTCTGCCCTCCGTTTCTATCTCCTCTTCCTCTGCCTCTAGATTCACTGTTCTTCCAGGAGATGGATCAGAAGATTGAGAACATGCATGCCGAGCTCCAGAAGGAGAGGAGGAGGTCCCTTGCTGCCCTTTCCCAGCTCAGCCTCCAGCTCACCCTCACTGGGCAGGCGAGAGGCTCTAGAGAAGAAATATGACGCTGAACGAGCCAAGGCTGACTCATTCCGCAAAGAGAAGCAGGACCTGTTACAGAAGGTGTGTATACCTCCTGCTCCTGCTCCTGCTCCTGCTCCTGCTCCTGCTCCTGCTCCTGCTCATCTCCTGCTCCTGCT
>NW_005434548.1:153996-154859 GCF_000315625.1 Guillardia theta CCMP2712
GGATGCCCGGGCAGCTCACGCTTCCTCCCGAGAGCATCTCTGCTGCCCACTGAGACGAGGAGGAGGAAGAGGAGTAGGAAGAGGAGGAGGAGGGGGGGGAGGGAGGAGGAGGGGGAGAACGGGAGGATAGGGTGCAGGGGGGGGAGGACGAAGAAGAGGACGGGGTGGGTTAGGGAGGAGGGGGAAAGGAGGAGGAAAGCTACGAGGCTGATCTGACACCTTATGAAGGATCGCTGCGCCAAGGAAGAGGAGGAGGAAGAGGCCGAACGTTGCAGCTGATGATCTGAGGAAAAGTGAGGGACGAGGAGGAGAATGCAGGTGTAGGAGGGGGAGGGAGAGGGAGAATGAAGAGTGTAGAGCAGAGTGTCAAGATGGTAGAGCATCACGAATGACGTAGAGAGGTCTTGGAAGGGAGGAATGGAAAGTTGAAGACGGGGAACGAGGTGGCGATGGTGGTGGTGGAGCAGCTGCAGCAGCAAAGGAGGAGGAGGAAGAGGAGGAGGAAGAGCAGCAGGAAGACAAGAAGCAGCAGCAGTGGAGGAGGAGGAGAGGACAGCAGTGGTGGAGGAGGAGAGGAGGGAGGAGAAGGAAAGGGGCAAGGAGTGGGGGGTTCACCTGGAAGGGCATGAGACACGCCCATGGCATCTTTGATAGAGGAGGACGTGCGAGGAAGCGTATGAGTGACCCCGTCGCGTTCATCATCCTGGTGTAATGTCAGATAGAAGGAGGAGGAGGGAGAGGAGGAGGAGGAGGGGGGGGGGGGCGTGGAGGAGGAGAAGGAGAAGGAGGAAAGGGGGGGGGGAGGGAGGGAGGCAGGCAGCAGCAGCAGCAGCAGCAGCAGCAGCAGCAGCAGCAGCAGCAGC
>NW_005434548.1:154959-186192 GCF_000315625.1 Guillardia theta CCMP2712
GCAGCAGCAGCAGCAGCAGCAGCAGCAGCAGCAGCAGCAGCAGCAGCAGCAGGCTCACCGGATGTTCATCGTGTTTGTTTTTTGTCCGGCACGTAATGCTTTTTACCCATTGCGTCCCTCACACACTGAAATATTCCATTACAAGTCTCAATCAATCAATCAATCAATCAATCAATCAACAACAACAACAACGACCACAACGACCACAACTACACTAACATCGTCGTCATCATCATCATCATCGTCATCATCATCATTATCATCACCATGACCACCTCCACCATCATCTTCATCATCTCCATCATCTCCACTATCATCTCCACCATCATCCCTCTTCTCAACCTTCATTCCGCCATGGAGTTCCTCAAGAGGAGACTTGTGTTTGACGTAAGTGATCTGCAAAATGTCTCAGCCTGTCTTGACACCTCTTCTCAACTTCTCACGCAGATCTCAACATCCGACAGCTTGATCAGAGGGTTCATGCTGTGGTCTGCGAAGCTGCAGGGAAACGTCCCGATCACAGAGAGCAGCAAGAGCAGGAGCGGGAAGAAGCGAGGGAGATGCTGAGGGAGATACTGGTGCTGCACGGAAAGTAGGTCGAGAATTTTTCTGCGGAGAACAAGAGCAGGAAGAGCAGGAGAAGGAGCAGTAGAAGCACAAGAAGGAGCATTAGCAGGAGCAGGAGCAGGAGCAGGAGCAGGAGCAGGAGTAAGTTCACAGTCTTGACGTGTAGTCACCTTGTGACCTCTACGATCTCCGCAGGAGCTGTAAACGCATCATCTCAGGTGTCAATCCTTCCTCCGTCTCACTCAACCTTCGCTGCTGTCCTTGTAGAACTCAAGAGTGCCGTCTGCATGGAGGACGCACCAGACCCTCTTGCTGGAGGAAAAGAAAAAACCGTCCGATCGCCGCATCAGCATGCCTCTGATGATAGGGGTGAGGATGGGGACAGGAGAACAATAGCAAACTCACGAAAACAGGTTGTTTCCGCTTCTCTCAGTTGGCCGATTGCTGGCTCGAGAGCTGAAGCTTGATTGTTTCATCATGGTGACTTGATCAGAGTCAGTGTCAAAGAACGATGCAGTTCAACATAACATCCTATGTTTCCCTCTGACAAGAAACCATGTCCTTATCAGAGCAGTGCCCCGATATACGATCACATTGACAAACGCTTTCTTGGTTGCTCCTCTGTCGACTCTTTCACCATGGTTCTTGCATCGCGCTCTAACTTCGTCTGGTCTCGACATCATAATCTCTCCTGTTCGTCTCTTCTTCCTGCTGCCCTCACTCCTTCATTCCATCTTCGGCTCCCTTCACGTTTTGCCCTGCAACCGTCTGGTCTACAAAGCAACAAACTTGAGCTTGACTTGTCTTGCTCTCTAGTTCGCATCTCCCGACCCTTCCACCTGCGACAACGAAGGAGAACAGGATTCTTCTCGTACTATCGTCGCTTCCTCTCTGCTAGTGCCCCTTCTCACATGAGTACTACCACTAGCTCCCCATTTTGTACCAACAGCTAAAAAAGAACGTAGTCAGAGGAAGTAAATGAAGTCCGCCTCAGATAAATGCTAGCGGGGGCAGCAACTTTGCTCTACTGAGGTGTATTGAGAGTCTCACTGCCCGCACTGGCACCCAGTTATCAGAGTGCCCGGCACTGTCGCAGGTTGACTCAGTCAGCGTACTGAGAGGCCGGGCGGCAGGATCGGACAGGTGTGCGGGGCCCGGTGCTCCTCTCCGAACTCAGTCTGGTGGTTGGCCTTTCTGCTCTCCTGATCATCGGATTGTCCTCGTACTGATTTTTGACTTAACTTTGGGTAAAGACTCAAACCGCCGGGCCCGCCCTTTCCGAGGCTCAGTCAGTGGGCCTTTCTCAGTTAGTACTGACGGTATTTATTTTCCGGGCGGCCAAGTCGTAGTTGGAATGGTCAGCTGCCACTTTAAGATCATACAAGTCTCAGGCTGTTGAAATGATGATGTTGAGGGTCAGAAACGTTTATCCACAAAGGTTGATATCTGAGAGTCGACACTTCATAGCCAGACAGCTTCGGAGCCCTAGTAAGCTTCACAAGCCTGTGCACTAAAACTTCTTCTCCTCTAACAGTTGTTCCGCACTATCAAAGGCTCTGGAGATGCTGGACACCAGCTGCTCTCGTTTCTTCTCGTTCCCTTGCAAGATCGTTGACCTCTCAATCGTCGTCAGGAGCTGATTCAAGTTGGTCGCATCTGGGAGTATAAACTTCTGATTTTTGATGTTGTCGTCAAGTGCTTTCTTGTACGCTGCCTTGGCGCGTTTGATCTCTTCGCGGAACCTCTCATACTCCTCGTACGCCTTCTGCTCTCTCTGCTGGACAGCTGCTGAGTCTCTCTTCTCCTTGCCCATCTGTTGCCACTGGTCAACGGCGCCAGTGAGTCTGGATGACAAGTGCTTCAGCTGCTTCCCGCTCGAGCTCTCGAGGCTGGCGATGTCACGACGAAGCGCGCCGACTTGCTGAGTGAAGGGAAACACGGGCGGGGGGTGAGCTCGGTAAGAGCTGTTCTTGATCTCGTCGGTCAGGCTGTTGACTTTCTCTGCCAGGATCTGCACGTCATACTCGAGCTTGGCCTTGCCGATCTTGTCGGCAGACGAGCGGATCTTGTCGTTGACCTGCTGGATGAGACCGTCGTACCTGCTGTCCTGCATCTGCTCCATCTTGGTCTTGATCTGCTGCAGCTTAGAGCCGTTGGGACTGCCGAACCGCTCCGAGGCGATCAGTCTCTCTACCGCCATATCGTAATCCAGCAGCGCCTCGTGCAGCTCCAGCATGAGCTGATTGGCCTGCTGGTTGGCTTTACGTTCTTGGCTGAGCTGGGCGACTTCTTTAGCGCTCTGGAGCCTGGAGGAGAGATCACTTTGAAGCTTGTCGACTTGGTTGGTAAGTATGCTCAGCGAGGCCTCGTCGAGGGTTTTTTGCGAGGACTGTATCTCCTTTCTGACTTTGTCCAGGGGTGACATGTCAAGCGGCGAGAAGTCTTGCCTGTTGATCTTTCTGTCGAGCGTTGACCTTAGATTTCTCTCTGCTGTGCTGAAATGTTTGTTCACCTGAAGCATTTTGGTCTTCCACTTTGGATCGACAGACGAGATTCTTTCCCTTTGTTTCAACGCTTCTCGCTTTGCCGTCGCAAGCCTCTCAAGCAAGTGTTTCTTATCGTGTTCAACAAGCTCACACCGCTCGACATCGTTCTGCAGGCCCTGCAGCATGTCTCTGTACATAGCGTCCACGTCGGGGTTGGCCTGCTCCATCACCTTGTAGTGAAAGGATCGGACACACCTGTCAGTTCTCTGACTCATGGCATTGAAGAACATCTGCATCGCTTTCTGCCGGGTGGTTCGAATCTTGGCGAGGAGATCTGAGCGTTGTGACTCAGAGATGTCAGGGTCGACTTTGATGCTCATCTTGAGCATCCCCAAGTGATTGAAGTCAGGAAGCTGGACAGAGTCCAAGTCGTGCCCGATCATCTCCCACACATCCGAATCGATCTTGGCGATCGCGGTATCCACCTCCCTCACAAGCTTCGCAACGTAATGCTCACTGTTTCGTTCCAGGAGGCACTGGGTAAAGTTGCGTTGAAGGGATTTCACTTCAGCAATGACTCTGTCAGCTCCAGGCACTTTGCACTTCCTGAGCACCTTTAGGAGGTTCATTTCCTCTTCACATGCAGCTGCAAAATCTTCGCGCGTTGCAGTTGTTTGTTCAAATCTAGTTTCAATCTTTCTGGCTGCATTTCGTTTGACTCTACGAAGAATTGACTTCAGATCCGACTGGATGGATTGAGTGAGAGGCAAGCCCAGGTGCAAGGCTTCGTACACCCGACAGCGAGTCGTTTGGAAGAGATCCATCAGGTCGTCTGCGTTGGTGAGCCCTGTGTCCTCTTTGAAGGCATGCATCGCGCTTGTGGCCACCAGGTTCTTGGCGAGAGTCTCGCAAGCCATCTTGTCGTCGCTGTTGGAGCTGAGCAGGGAGAGGAACATCTCGCGCAGGTTCTCGATGGTGACCTGGTCCCCGCCCTCATCAAGCTTGGGTGTCTTGAGCACGAGGGGGATGACAGCTTCCAGGCCGGAGAGGTCCTCGTCCTTGACGGAGAAGATGGACCGCAGGCTCTGCAGCAGCTCTCTCAGCACATCCCCGCGTCCCTCAGCAGAAGCGATGCTGGCGTAGGGGAAGGCGGCGACGATGGTGACCGACTTAGCGACGGTGATGATCCCGCTGATGTTGATGGCGTTGGCGATCTCGAATGTCTTGCCACGCGTATCCTTGAAGCCGGGGCAGTCACAGATCGCCACCTTCCGTTTGGCGTCTCTGTACACGCCTGGCACGTCAGTCTGCGACTTTCCGCGGTCATGTCCGATGACGAAGATCTCGTTGCCATGGTCATCAGTGATGGGATCGCCCTCTGATACGAGGTGGACAGCGCCTCTTTCTTTCTTTGCATGCAAGGAAGACATTCCTTTGATCATGGCAGTGAGGATGGTACTCTTGCCTATGCCAGTTTCACCGATGACCATGATGCAATGCATTCCAGCAGCTTTCTTGATCTGTTTGGAAGTTGTCTGCATTTGTTTGTGAAACTCATCTAAGTCCAACTTTGTTGTATCCTCTGATTCCGTGTCATCGATTTCAGAGCGTGGGGATCCTCGTTGTGTATCACATAATTGATGATCTTCCATCTGATTGATAGAGTGCTCTTGCGATGTTTCGTTGATGCATTTATGATTGTGACGTCCAGCTTTCTTCTGTTTTGATGGTCGGGATTCGAGGAATTGAGGTTGCTCTAGAATCAAGTTTTGATGGTGATGAGGCACTAATGAGCAAGTTATTTCTGTTTTGTTCTCATGGATGCTCGAACAAAATGACTCAAGCATGGACGTCTGTGATTCACAGTTAAGATCAAGATCAAATCAAAATCTCAGATGTTCATACATCACACGTGTTTTCTTCGACAAGATTTCCATCTTCTCGCTCACGTTTTCTATTTCTGTCCTCGGTTGTTGACTTAGCAACTGCCACAAGCTCCTTAGTTCTTGATCATCGCAAACTTACATCATGTTTCACCTGTTCGCAGCTGCATTGCCGGTCTGGTCCATTCTGCCGTGAAATGAAGCTGTGACAGCCGTTGAAAGGAAGTGCTCAGTGTGTCAACCCAAGTCTCTCTGATCGCGGTCCATTCCTCCTGGTTGTCACCATCGCTGATGAGCCAACCGCTGCTGCTCATCCAAGTCATGAGCTGAGAGACATGAGATCCTGTCAGAGCGCCTTCTTTGTGCTTTCTTGCACTTCTTATCACGAAATTACCAAAGAAAGCGCTGTTTAGTTCGCTCATCTTCAAGATCACCATGTTGCTGAATGCCTTGTCCAATCTTAAAGAATGGCCATCGAGCAAAATACTCCGACCTTCATCAGACTGAAAGAAAGTTTTCAAGAATTCTTCCATACGATGCAACGCTTGCTCTAAACTTGTGTTCACGCAGTAACAATCGGGCATGATCTGCTCTCTCCACATCTGCAATGTTCCAAGTGAATGTCGCTTGAGCTCGGTCATAACGGTGTAGTCTAGAATTCCTATGGAAAGTTTTTCATTCGAAATTTTTATCCCCTTGGAGATCCTCCATGACTCAAATGATGGAGAAACAATCTTATACCAAAGCAAATCATTATTCAATTTCTCGAAATCGGATTTGCGAAATTTAGATGCTTTTGATCTGTACTGAGAGAGCAACCATTCAGGATCAGACTTTGTGTCTCTTGACCATAAGAAGAAAATCAGGAATGATGAAAGAAAAAAGCAAGAATGAGAATCATCGTCGAATATCGAGGTATCTGTTTCACATAGATTCTTCAATACTTCATCGGGAATGACTCCAACAACCCCTGGTTCACTGGAATAAGCTACCAAAACCGTCGTGCTATCTAAAAGATGCTCTGAGACTGAAGATGAAGGGATTGAGAGGCTTTCAACCAGATCAGCGATAGCCTTGCTGACGTTCTGAATCTGATCTCTTGACTCCTTTGTTTTGATAAGGCAAAGGTCTCGTGGGATTTGATGTGGGTTCAAAATCACTGCAGAATTCTGTTCTCCATTGGTTCTTGTAACACATGACAACATGGTTTCTCGCATCTTCCTGTTATTTCCAAAGATTCCATATTGGTAATCCATGATGGCATTGAAGAACTCTGAACCTTCCACCTGGCAGCCATGATAAGTATTCCTGCAAGAAATACACCAACACCACGAAGTCGGAACAGACTCGCTGCTAGGTCTTCGAGCAAGAAATTGAGGACAACTTGACTGAGAATATGTGTCCGTGATGACAACGAAAGTCATATCATTTTCTTCAAGCATGTTTCTGTCTTCAAATTCTCTCAGCAACGAGAATAGTGTGTTTAGGCTTAGAGAATAGTCTTGAAATTCAACCTTTGTCTTGCTGTCAAACTTGAAAGTGCATGGAGCAAAGAACATCTCATTATCATGAGTCACACTCCTCCCAGCTAAAAAGACTACAATCAGCTCGGGTAGAGCTTGGTCGTAACATCGCAAACTCTCTCGTATGAACGTGATCAAATCTGTCTTGCTCCCTGGGTCCTTCAGGATCGAGGAATGTGCTCTGGAGCTTTGAGAAAGAGATCTGTCAAACTGAGTTGCTTCTTGCACAAAGCATGAAAGTCTGTAATCTTCGGTTGCATAGTTGTCAGCACCGATGCTAAGCCCAACAACCCTTGGTGCCTCGAGAAAAATGACTTCATAGGAATAGGGAAGGACATCTTTGATTGGAACGACTTCTTGATCATTCCTGGAAGAGTGTCCGATCTTGCTTGCACTGAAAAACAAAATTTCAGCTGAGCAAACTCATGGCAAGCAAGAGTATTCATAATTCAAGAAATAGAATGGAGCACTGCCTAATTATTATTTTCATCATGAGAACTTCAAATCTCAGTTACAATCTTCATACGTCTAGTACCAATTCTTTCGAGCGAAAAGTTTTCTTGCCTTCTCGCTTCGTGTTGCAAGGCATAATAGTTTCATCAGAGACAGAGGGCATTCACCACGATGCTGCTGCTGATTGTTCTTCTCGGAGAAGATTCCATCCCTGTCAAACACAACGTAACTTTTTTTCGTTTCTGTTCTTCTTGACATTTCGTTTTTCCTCTCAATACTTTGGACCACTGCAATGTCAAAATCCCTTGCGCGGTTGAAAATGGGCTTCGAGGATGAGCGATTTGACCATTCATCAGATGTGAAGATTTCAAGACACACATCTTGCAGCTCATCATCTTCAGTATGGAAGAAATAAAGACGCGCAAGAGCATCAACCCAAGCTCCCCGAGGAGTTTCAGGAACAAGGCCCTCTCTTGCATAAGGTCTATCAACAATGCATGACAACCTCGTCGACCCGCTTGCGACTCTCTCATATAAATCATCCAAGATGACCTTGTCTGCTACAAATGCACCCACTCCTTCGGGAGATTGCTGGGTGTTGCAAATAGCAAAGCGTCTTAGAAGATCCGAAGAAATGCGACAAACATGCTCGCGGTCCATAAATTTTTTTCTGCATTGAACGATCAAGCAAAGGCAATGCTAACTATTCAACAACAGGTAGAAAACTCGCAATTTTCTACTTGAGACTAAAACGATATGAAATCTCTTATCTCTGCCTCGCACCTTGCACCACTTCTACGACAACATCTTGCATGGCTTTCATCCTGCATGTGTTGCTCATGGTGAAGTAAGTACAAAATTCTCTCTTGTTACTGCCATCAGCATTTCCTTCACGCTTTCTTTAACCTCCTACCGCGTCGCTCTCTTGGTATCTTGCTTCTTTCCTCCTCCTCCCCTCTTCACTTCTCCTCCTCCTCCCCTGCTACCTTCCCTCAGACCATGCTTGTGTGCATTCCAAAGTTCCCACCAACCTGCATCACCCCACCCTACTGACATCGACCTCGCGCCAAAAAGTCGCCCTCCACCCCAGCATCCTACTCTGAGTACCCACCCTTCTTCATGGTTGCCTACCCCCACTCGATCTATATGATAGTTCCTAGCTCAAGTTTACGACCTTCTCGTGGCCGCAAGGGTACTGGGGCTGAGTCCAAGGTGAGTGTGCATTGCAGGGAGGGGTGGTATATGATTGAGCAAAGTGGGGGTGATAGAGGTAAGTTGGTGGGGTCATCCAATGTAGGATGCAATGCCGATGGGGGTAGTGTAATTCATCAGTCATCGGTAACGAGGGGTAGGGTAGTTCACAAAAGCGCAGATATGGGAGACGAAGGAAGAACGAAAAGAGGACGAGAACAAAAGAAACAAAGCCAGGAAGCAAATACACCCAAGAAAGCAAGAAACAGTCTAGAAGATGCTGAAGAGCAAGAAACAAAGATCGACATTGACATCCAAACCCTCAATGAGCTGGTTCATGCTTCATCAGAGCAGATCAAAAAAGCTGCTGGAATGCATTGCATCATGGTCATCGGCAAGACCGGAATAGGCAAGAGTACCATCCTCACTGCCATGATCAAAGGAATGTCTTCCTTGCATGCAAAGAAAGAAAGAGGCGCTGTCCACCTCGTATCAGAGGGCGATCCCATCACTGATGACCATGGCAACGAGATCTTCGTCATCGGACATGACCGCGGAAAGTCGCAGACTGACGTGCCAGGCGTGTACAGAGACGCCAAACGGAAGGTGGCGATCTGTGACTGCCCCGGCTTCAAGGATACGCGTGGCAAGACATTCGAGATCGCCAACGCCATCAACATCAGCGGGATCATCACCGTCGCTAAGTCGGTCACCATCGTCGCCGCCTTCCCCTACGCCAGCATCGCTTCTGCTGAGGGACGCGGGGATGTGCTGAGAGAGCTGCTGCAGAGCCTGCGGTCCATCTTCTCCGTCAAGGACGAGGACCTCTCCGGCCTGGAAGCTGTCATCCCCCTCGTGCTCAAGACACCCAAGCTTGATGAGGGCGGGGACCAGGTCACCATCGAGAACCTGCGCGAGATGTTCCTCTCCCTGCTCAGCTCCAACAGCGACGACAAGATGGCTTGCGAGACTCTCGCCAAGAACCTGGTGGCCACAAGCGCGATGCATGCCTTCAAAGAGGACACAGGGCTCACCAACGCAGACGACCTGATGGATCTCTTCCAAACGACTCGCTGTCGGGTGTACGAAGCCTTGCACCTGGGCTTGCCTCTCACTCAATCCATCCAGTCGGATCTTCAAGAAATTTACAATGACTTGAAGGAGACAGCTAATGTGAAAATGGCTCAGGTTTCCATGGATCAGGCTGAGCCAGGAGATTTCGCAGCTGCATGTGAAGAAGAAATGAACTTCCTAAAGGTGCTCAGGAAGTACAAGGTGCCTGGAGCTGACAGAGTTCTGAACGCGATTCGAGCGACAACGTATAGAAGAAAAAAGACTGTAAAACAACAGAATACAAACAACAAAGAAAAAAAGCTTACGAGGGAGCTGGATAACGCTATCGCCAAGATTGATTCGGATGTGTGGGAGATGATCGGGCACGACTTGGACTCTGTCCAGCTTCCTGACTTCAATCACTTGGGGAAGCTCAAGATGAGCATCAAAGACGACCCTGACATCTCTGAGTCACAACGCTCAGATCTCCTCGCCAAGATTCGAACCACCCGGCAGAAAGCGATGCAGATGTTCTTCAATGCCATGAGTCAGAGAACTGACAGGTGTGTCCGATCCTTTCACTACAAGGTGATGGAGCAGGCCAACCCCGACGTGGACGCTATGTACAGAGACATGCTGCAGGGCCTGCAGAACGATGTCGAGCGGTGTGAGCTTGTTGAACACGATAAGAAAGACTTGCTTGAGAGGCTTGCGACGGCAAAACGAGAAGCGTTGAAACAAAGGGAAAGAATCTCGTCTGTCGATCCAAAGTGGAAGACCAAAATGAATGAAATCAGCTCAATTCTGAGCACAGCAGAGAGAAATCTAAGGTCAACGCTCGACAGAAAGATCAACAGACAAGACTTCTCGCCGCTTGACATGTCACCCCTGGACAAAGTCAGAAAGGAGATACAGTCCTCGCAAAAAACCCTCGACGAGGCCTCGCTGAGCATACTTACCAACCAAGTCGACAAGCTTCAAAGTGATCTCTCCTCCAGGCTCCAGAGCGCTAAAGAAGTCGCCCAGCTCAGCCAAGAACGTAAAGCCAACCAGCAGGCCAATCAGCTCATGCTGGAGCTGCACGAGGCGCTGCTGGATTACGATATGGCGGTAGAGAGACTGATCGCCTCGGAGCGGTTCGGCAGTCCCAACGGCTCTAAGCTGCAGCAGATCAAGACCAAGATGGAGCAGATGCAGGACAGCAGGTACGACGGTCTCATCCAGCAGGTCAACGACAAGATTCGATCGTCTGCCGACAAGATCGGCAAGGCCAAGCTCGAGTATGACGTGCAGATCCTGACAGAGAAAGTCAACAGCCTGACCGACGAGATCAAGAACAGCTCTTACCGAGCTCACCCCCCGCCCGTGTTTCCCTTCACTCAGCAAGTCGGCGCGCTTCGTCGTGACATCGCCAGCCTCGAGAGCTCGAGCGGGAAGCAGCTGAAGCACTTGTCATCCAGACTCACTGGCGCCGTTGACCAGTGGCAACAGATGGGCAAGGAGAAGAGAGACTCAGCAGCTGTCCAGCAGAGAGAGCAGAAGGCGTACGAGGAGTATGAGAGGTTCCGCAAAGAGATCAAACGCGCCAAGGCAGCGTACAAGAAAGCGTTTTTTGACAACATGGATAGGGAGAAGTTGATGCTTCCAGATGCGACCAACTTGAATCAGCTCCTGACGACGATTGAGAGGTCAACGATCTTGCAAGGGAACGAGAAGAAACGAGAGCAGCTGGTGTCCAGCATCTCCGATACGCTTTCCCAAGCGAGCTCACAGCTAGATGACTTTAAAGCACGACATAAGGAAATGGAGATATCTCGGCGGCGAGAGGCTCAAGCTTCTGGCCATAATCAGTCATGCGTTGTTTGTTGATTCTGTCAGTTTTATTGAATGCAGTTACCACCTCACGGTTGTACCGTGTGTGAGTTGTTACTAACCGTGTGTTGGTGTTTGGTACGCCCCCGTAGTGCTTTACTCAAAGTTAAGTTAAAAATCAGTACGAGGACAAGGTAGTAGTTAAAATGCCGGCTGAGTACGAGGACAAGGTAGTACTGAGCAGTGCCGCGCATGCAGTGCGCCGCACCGCCGCAGCCCGGAGCGCCTCTAAAACCCGAGGGCTCAGCAGTGCCAGTGCACTGCGGCAAGCTGGGCCGGCCCCGGCTACGGATTAAGGCCGCTAATCCTGGTACAAGTAACCCCGGGCGGGGCCCGGGGTGTGACTGCCTAAACTTTAAAATCACTGTCGCGGGGCCGGCCCGGTTGAAACGAAGTTTCCGATCACCGCATTGAAACGGCAGTGCCCGGCGCCGCACCCCGCTGGCCCCCGCATCTCGGTGCCACTGGGCCAGGCTGGGCTTGAGGCTCTACGAGCCCGGTCCCCGGTGACCGTGCGCGGTACCGGCGGTCCGACACCGGACCCGGCCCGGGGGGCTCCGGCCCTGCCGCCACGCCGGGGTCACTCAGTGACCGTACACCACTGATACCGGGCGGGCACTCGCCCAGCGCCAAAAAACTAACACCCTGAGCTAATTGCTTTAGGAGGCCGACAATCAATGCGCTCTGGCGGTATGTCATGCAGAGAGGAGAAGGGAAAGGGTGAACAGATCTGTGAAGGGAGAGGAGAGGAGAGAGGAGAGAGGAGAAGAGAGGAGAGAGGAGAGGAGAGAGGAGAGGAGAGGAGAGGAGAGGAGAGAGAGGAGGGAGCAGAAGGCTTTTTATTGAGCCGGAGCAATCCATAACTTGATTATCAGTTGCGCTTTGCCTGATGGCGCCATTCTTCTGTTCAGCATGGCAAGTTCAAGGTCAGCAACTTCATTCACATCTCTTCATCTCATGCTTCGCAGGGTTTGCTCCCAAGTTCCTTCGCCTTGCCAGCCACCATGGCCACAAGGCTGTTACTGCACGGCGATTCAGCTCCGCCCGAAGGCCTCCAGTCAGCCGGGCTCCCGCGATGCAGGTTCTTCCTCCTCACTCCCACATCTCCCTGCGTGCTGAGCACAGACAGGCCGGAAGTTCTCCTTCTGCCGACAAACCCTTCGTCTGCACCACTCCGCTGTGATCATCGCTGCATGCTCAATCAGCCTGATGCTGCTGCAGGTACTACGTCAACGGCCCTCCTCACATGGGGAGTGCATATCCCACCATTGCCGCAGATATTCTTGCTGACTACTACAGGATGACGGTGAGGAGGAGGAAGAGGAGGAGGAAGAGGAAGAGGAGGAATAGGGGGAAGAGGAGGAAGAGGAGGAGAGAGATAAGACAAAGAAAGCTGGAAAAGAGGGAGAAGGAAGGAGAGGATGAAGATATTGAAGACGTGAAGAAGTCAGAGGAGAAGAAGAGGCACCAGCGAGGAATAGAGTGCGACAGGGAGAGAAGCAAGAGAGGAGCAGGGGTGGATGAAATGTTGGCAGGGAAGACCAGCCGTGTTTGTGACGGGAAGTGATGAACATGGCGAGAAGATTGCAACAACAGCAGCAGGTAAGATGAGAGGAGGAGAAGATAATGTTTGTGAGGCCAAGACAGGGAAGGGAATGGAGCCCAAACAATTCTGCGACGCGATGGTAGGAGAGTTCAAGCAGCTTTGGGACAAGGTCTTGTGCTTTCAATGCAGAAGGAAGCTGACTGTAGTATCTGTTCCTGCCCTTTTCTTCTCGTCATTTGTTCCGACTTCCACCTCCACCTCCACCTCCTATCTATCTATTTGACAGCTTGGGATCAAGTACGACAGCTTCATTCGAACGACTGACGAAAAACATGAGGTAACACTGAAGCTGATGGTGATGGTGATGGTGATGGTGATGATGATGGTGATGGTGATGGTGATGGTGATGATGATGATGATGATGGTGATGGTGATGGTGATGGTGATGGTGATGGTGACGGTGATGGTGATGGTGATGGTGATGGTGATGAAATGACGACAACGATTATGATGGACTTCATGAAAGACATCCCTGCAATCAGCCGTGTGCTGAGCTGCTGTTGCAATCTCATGGTTTGTTCTTATCAGGCCATTGTTCGTGAATTCTTCCAGCGGGTGTGGGACAATGGAGATATCTACAAGAAGGTGATAAAAACCTTCCTGCTCCTGCTGCTCCTCCTACTCCTACTTCGTTCGTCTTCCCGCTGCTGGTGCTAGTGCTGGTGCTAGTGCTGGTGCTGGTGCTGGTGCTGGCGCTGGTGCTGGCGCTGGCGCTGGCGCTGGCGCTGCTGCGGCTTTTCCTCTCCTGCTCCTTTCCCTCAAAAAATGATCAGGACTACACCGGCCGCTACTGTGTGGGATGCGAAGCCTATCTAGGAGAAGACGAGATGGAAACGATTGATGATGTGAGAGGAGGAGGGGGAAAGGAGGGAAAGGAGCAAAGGAGGGGAGGAGGAGGAGGAGGAGGAGGAGGAGGAGAGGGGAAGAGCGTGGAGTGAGAATGTGTAGATGGTAAGTACCTTACAGGTGGAACATTGTTGCAAGATTCATCGGAAACCTGCGGAGCTCAGGAGAGAAGAGAATTATTTCTTCCGGCTGTCGAAATATCAGGTAGAAGATAGAAGATTGAAATTGGATGATGGAGATGGAGATGGTGCAAGTGGTGGTGTTGGTGGTGGTGGTGATGATGATGATAAGTGTTTTTCTTGCTTGGTTTTGTGGTTGGTAGTTTGTGGCTGTTGTGGCGATAGGAACCGAATGAATGCAAACATGATGACTACAAGAAGTATGATTCTTGGCAACATTTCACTTTTCTATCATCAATTGTGTTTTTCTTTTCCGCCTTTGACTTCAATGCAGGAGAAGCTTGAGGAATTGTTTCGCGATCGTCCGGACTTTGTTCAGGTCAGAACGATGGAGATAAATGGTGGTGTGATGATGATGATGATGATGATGATGATGATGATGATGATGATGATGATGATGATGATGATGATGATGATGATGATGATGATGATGATGATGATGATGATGATGATGATGATGATGATGATGATGATGATGATGATGATGATGATGAGGATTTGATGCAGATGATGCAGATGATGTCGATAATGATGATGATGAGGATTATCAACATTATTATTATTATGATAATGATGATGCTGGTAAAGAAGAGTATGTTGGTCAAGTTGATGATGGGAGTGATTGAGGAGATAATTTGACGGTAGTCGAGAAACAAGAGAAGATGCACAATGCAAGAAGAAATGTTTTGAAAGAAGAATTGAATCTATTTCTGAAGAAGAATTCACTTGATTTTCTGCAGCCTGAGTATCGTTTCAACGAAGTGAAAAACTGGATCAAAGAAGGTGGCCTCTTCCTTGCATCGGCATTATCTTCTTTGTCCTCCTCCTCCTCCTCCTCCTCCTCCTCCTCCTTCTCCTCCTCCTCCTTCTCCTCCTCCTCCTCCTCCTCCTCCTCCTCCTCCACCTTTTCGTTCTCCTCCTTCTGTTTCTCCTTCTTTTCGTCATCCTTCCCCTCTCTCTTCCTCATCGTCTGAGATCGTTTCTCTTCTTTACCTCATATCCTTCCTTGTTCTTTACTCTCTTCTCAACTTTCCAGCAGGCATCCCTGACTTCTCCATTTCTCGGAGCTCCATTACTTGGGGTATCCCCGTCCCCAACGACAAGGACCAGGCATGCGCCCTCCCACTTCCCCCTTACCGTTGCTCCTCTCTGCAGCTCCTCTCTGCAGCTCCTCTCTCCTACTCTTACTTCTCCTACTGTCCCGTGCTCTCCCCCTTCCTCCATCTCCTCTTCTTTCTAGCTCTTCTCGTTTGGACTGTTCTGCTACCTTGCCCTCTTGCTCCTTCCCGCCGTGCATGCCCGCTCTTGCTCTTCCCTGGCTTTTCTAGCCTCGTTCTCTTCGCGTGTCTGATTATCGCTTCCTCAGGTCATCTACGTCTGGTTTGACGCTCTTCTCGGATATATCTCTGCTCTCCTCCAGCAGGGAGACGAGCCCACTCTCGGTGACTCTCCTTCCTCCCCCTGCCCCTCGTGCTTCTGCTCCTGCTCCTGCTCCTGCTCCTGCTCCTGCTCCTGCTCCTGCTCCTGCTCCTACTCCTGCTTGTGCTGCCCTTGCACCTGCACCTGCACCTGCTCCTGCTCCTGCTCCTTCTCCTGCTTCCTCCTCTTTCTCAAGCTTTGTTCACAGCAAACGCCATGAAGCGAGGTTGGCCGTGCGACGTTCACATCATCGGCAAAGACATTCTCAGGTTTCACGCGGTTTACTGGCCAGGTGACTTCTCCCCCCCGCTCTTCCTCTCTCTCTGACTATCTCGCAGCCATGCTCATGTCGGCAGGAGTGCCGCTGCCTCGCTACATCCACAGCCATGGCTTCCTTACCAAGGTGAGAGAGGCGGCAAGGCACTGGAGTGAAGAGGAAGAGAGATCAAGAAGACGGGGAGATTGACAGGAGGGAAGAGGAGGAGAAAGAGGACATCGAAGAAGTAGTGAGCAAGGCACACTGAGAAGAGCAGGAAGGTGGCCGAAGGACAGGGCAGGAGCGAGAAAGATGAGCAAAGGAGGAGATGGGGAGATGACAACATTACAGGATGGGCTAAAGATGGGAAAATCGCTTGGCAATGTGCTGGAGCCGACGGAACTGGTGGAAAAGGTCAGGGGAGAGGAGGAGTGACGGGAATGTGGAGGGGTGGGAAAAAGGAGAAGAAGCAAGAGGGGGAGCGAAAGGAGCGAGAGGGAGGAGGAGGAAGAGGAGGAGATGACCCCGGACGCAGCATGGTAGCGATGCAGTTCGGTATTACTTCAGTAAGGGGCTTGACTTCGGCTCTGACGGAGATTTTAACGAGGTCAAACACTTACTACTCTCTTCGTCCTCGTCCTCGTCCTCGTCCTCGTCCTCTGCACTTCAACGACCTCCTCGTCTTTGTAACGTACGGGCGCAGGAACGATTTGCTTCCCTTCTCAACAACGACCTTGCAAATGACCTTGGAAACCTGTTGAACCGATGCCTCAGCCCTCTCCGCAAGGTTTCCTGCTGCCTGCTGCCTGCTGCCTGCTGCCTGCTGCTCCTTTGCTTTCTCTTCTGGTCTCTTCGCTCCCTTGTGTCTCATGACCTCCTGCTCCTCCTCCTCCTGCTCGTCTCCTCTCTTAGCCTCTGCTTTCTTGCTCCAGCATGCCGGCGACTCGTTCCCTGAGCTCAAGACGCCGCAAGATCACATTCTGAGGAGCAACGCCATGACACTGACGGAGAGGTAGGAGAGAGGCGGAAGTAGGAGGAAGAGCGCGAAAGAGAAAAGCGGCTGTGACGGGGTAGAGCATCGTGGAGGAGAAATCAATTTGAACTGTAGTGATGATGATACTTAAGGAGGAGGAGGAGGAGGAGGAGGAGGAGGAGGAGGAGGAGGAGGAGGAGGAGGAGGAGGAGAGGTTTTGTGTTGATTCTTCTGCTGGATTTCATTTGCACTATCAGGTGCTCATCCTCCTACGAGAGTCTAGACTTCCGATCTGCCGGCAAGTCAACACTTTCACATCACTTCCAATGACAGTATCGGCTCCTCGTCCTCGTCCTCGTCCTCGTCCTCGTCCTCGTCCTCGTCCTCGTCCTCGTCCTCGTCCTCGTCCTCTTCTCAAGGCTCATTTGGTCCTTGTCATGCGGCAGGTGAGGCCGCGCTCGAGCTAGCAAGGATCGGCAACAAATACATGGACGACAGCGCGCCATGGACGCTCTTCAAAGAGGGAAAGGTCGACAACTCCCTCCTCGCCTCCTCTCCTTCTCTCCACCCCCCTTTTTTCCCTTCTCCTCTCCTCCTCTCCTCCTCTCCTCCTCTTCTCCTCTCCTCGTCTTCACCCCCCTTTTTTCCCTTCTCCTCCTCCCCTCCTCCCCTCCTCTCCTCCTCTCCTTCCCCCTTTTTCCCTTCTCCTCTCCTGCTCTCCTCTTCTTCGCCTCTCCGTCCCCCTCTCCCTCCTTTTCATCCCAAAACTCTCTTTCGTCTTCTCCCCGTCTCTCTTCCTCTTCCTCTCTTTCTTTGGCATGTTCTGAGCCGAGCAGCAGAAGGAGGAAGGCTTTCTCGTCCTTATGTCAATCTTGGAGTCTGTCAGGATTGCTGCTGTCATGCTCAAGCCCATGATCCCAGACCTCTCCCTCAAGGTTTCAACTTTCAGCTGCTGCTGCTGATCCTCCTCCACTACCTCCGCCTCCTTCACCTGCTCGTGCTCCTCCCGCAGCTCCTCCGCAGCAACTGCTGCTCCTGCTGCTCCTGCTGCTCCTCTTGCGGCACTTGCTCCTGCTCTTGATCATTCCTCTAGTCTTCTCCTTCTTTGCTGTCGTTTGTCTTCATTCCAACCTCTTCTGGTAGATCTATCTTCAGCTCGGGTTCTCCCAAGAGGCATGGAAGGCTATCAGCTGGAAAGATACTGAGGTTAGCGAAACGCAGATACGCTGGTGGTGGTGGGGCTGGTGCTGGTGCTGGTGCTGGTAGTGCTGGTAGTGCTGGTAGTGCTGGTGCTGGTGCTGGTGCTGGTGCTGGTGCTGGTGCCTACTTACCTGTATTGCAGTGGCAGGACCTCCCTGCAGGACAGAAGCTTCCCGATCCTCGTCCAGGTGAAGGAGAGGTCAGACGTCGCGAACATGAACGTTCCTCCTAGTCTTCAGCAAAATCGAGATTGAAGAATCAGCTCAGGCTGCTCCCACTGACAACAAGGAAGAGAAGGTACCTGCTGCTGCTGCTGCTGCTGCTGCTGTTGCTGCTGCTCCAGCCCTTCCGTTTGTCTGTCAGATTTACTTCATTCTTGATTGTGTATGAACAGAAGAAGCAACAACAGAAGCAACAACAGCAGCAACAGCAGCAGCAACAACAACAGGATCTTGCTGACTTTCTCCGCCTCGATCTTCGCGTTGGAAAGGTTTGACTTCCTGAACAGAAGCGACCGGCTCATCATCTTTTAGATTCTGACAGCCGAGAAACATCCTGACGCCGATTCCCTTCTCGTCGAGCAGATCGATGTTGGGGAGGAGACTCCTCGTCAGGTCCATCCTCCTCAACCCATTCCTGCCTCCCTCGTCCTCGTCCTCGTCCTCGTCCTCATCCTCATCCTGCCCCAAGTCCCTCATTCTTGCCCCCTTCCCCCTTTTCTCTCCCACTTTTTGTTTCTTCAGTTGCTGCAATTTGTCTCGTTCCATTCTCCTTCCCCTCTTGTTATTTCAAGACTACTCGCTTCCTTTCATGATACAATTCTGTTTGATGTCGACTGCTGTGGTCATCGAATCCCTCTCACTCACTCACTTGTTTTTGTCGCTTCCCTTCTTCGCTCCTCCACCTCTACCTGACTTTCACTTCTCTTCCTCTCTTCTCCACCTCTACCTGACTGTCATCTCTGCAGATTGTCAGTGGGCTGGCGAAGTTTTACAGTCCGGAGCAGCTGGTGGGTAGGAAGGTTGTTGTCCTCTGCAATCTCAAGCCAGCTAAGGTGTCCTCCTCCTCCTCCTCCTCCTCCTCCTCTCCTCGTTCTTCTCTTCTCTCCTCTTCCTATCTCTTCATTGACGTCATCCTTCTACTCCCCTCTGACTGAGCGATCAGATGAGGGGTGTGGAGTCGCAAGGCATGGTACTTGCTGCGGGCACTGACAACGTCGAGCTCTTGTCTCCACCTGAGGAGTCAGCAGTGGGTGGGTGAAGATGAGGGAGGGAGGGAGAGGCTGAGAGGAGAGCAGGGGATCGAGTCAAGGAGGAGGGCGGAGAGGACCCGATGCCAGACCCGCTGCTCAAGTCAAAGTCTCAGGTGCCTTGCTCGCACTTGACAAGCTGCTTGACTTCCTGCCACAGGCCAAAGTTTGGGATCGAGTCGTGGAGGAGCTCAAGACCGACTCGGAATGCCGAGCGACTTACAAGGTGCTACGGCTCTTTCTCCTCATCCCCATCATCTTCTCCCCCCCTCAAGCTCCTCACGCTCTTTCTTTCCTGTCGCCGCCTATCCCGCGTTGCCTTGGTGACGTGGTCATAGGACAAGCGGCTCGTTACCTCGCAGGGCGCTTGCTCCGTCCCTTCGCTCAAAGACGCTCCTATCAAGTAGATCAAGTTGTCTTTCAAGTAGATTGGGCTATCCGAGTGACGCAACTCGTTGAGTAAGCTCACTGAGCTCTGCCCGGGCCCCAGGCCGGCGCTGTGCCCCGGCCCCGGCCCGTAATACACACGGCTGAGTCCACCAGAGAGTCCACAGTCTGGTCCACAGCTGGGTCCGGGAGCGGGTCCCGATCGGATGCGCAGGGCGAGTCGATGCGTCCCGCGATGCGTCGGAAGTTCGGAATGAGCGGGGATGCGGGGAGCAGTTGGGATGGCGAGGGACTCGGGGAGGGATGGGTGAGTGAAGGAGGGGGGAAGAGGACGAGAAGAGCATGACGGGACAGCCATCACCATGAGAGCTATGCGTCATGCTCCTTCCACATGAACCGCCAAGCTCGCAGGCAAGGGGTGACAGGAGCGAGCGTCATCCTGGCTCTGCATGGACAATGCGGGCGATCGTGGATGCTGCGGATCTTCTTCGCCATTACAGTCCTGCAGCTTCTGGTCGTTATCCGATGGGGTCAAGACGAGATGAGGAGGGAGCAGGAGGCCATTCAGGTTGATCTCCTCGCAAGACCTGTCAGCCCTTGACCTCTTCATCGCAGGCGATTGGACGAACCATCGTCGACGAGAGGAGCCTCGTCAAGAGAGCGCAAGGTTTGCTGCTTGTCCTGCCTTAGTCCTGGCTTACTCCACTTACCTGACGCAGAAGCATCGGAGAAGTTGAAACAGCAGCGACTTGCTCGTTTAATCGATCCCTTTCAGTCCCCTCTTCCTTCCAGTTCGCACGAAGCAGCATCAGCTCTGTTCTCTGTGCTGCGAAAGTGGTGGCAAGGAGCGGCGATGGATCCTTCTATGGTCGAGGACTCTGACAGCTGCCTCGCTCGTTCCTCGCAGCAGGATCTTCTGCTTGCCGTCTCCTCCACTGCTGTCACCGTGGAGGGTCCGGACTATGGTGGTGGTATCGTAACGTGGAAGTTTCCCGAAGAGGCGGAGGACGAGGAGGAGGCGATTTACTGCGTGTTTGGGCGCATCAAGAGGCCTGCTAGAGTTGATGTGGCAGGAGGGAATAAGGTTGTCTCCTGTCAGGCGCCTCCGCACGTGCACTACTTGCAGCAAGCAGAGTCCCTTCGTTCTGTAGCAGCGACGTACGGTATGACGATCGATGACATCCTGCGGCTCAATGTCAACATTGGGGATCCAAACAAAGTCTTCCTCGGACAGAAGATTGCGCTGTCGGAGGAGCAGACCCCCATGTTCCTCGCACACCCTCGCCTCTCTGCGTCCAGCCGTCACTACTACAGGTACATAAGCGTGGAGCTTGAGAGCATACGACCCCACAGCAGCCTCCTCAGAGGAGGAGAGACGCTCACCCTACGAGGCTCCGGGTTTGTCAGCTCCACGGAGCCTTGCAGGTCCGTCTGCAGGGTCGGGAACTTGAGGATCGTAGCGAATGTTGTATCATCTTCGGAGATGACATGTGTTGTACCATCTCGTTGGCGAGTCAACACCGTTGAGTCCTCCGGTCGCTCTTCAGAAGGCACTGGAGACAGCTGCTTGGGAGAAGTTTCCTGCGGGCAGGCAGCAGTGGAGGAAATGAGCTCCAGCTCTTGATGCGCTTCACCTGAAGCACCTGCAGGTGTCCATGAACGGGAAAGACTTCACGAGAAGCGGCCTCTTCCTCACTTACTCTCGTGCGCCAATCTGCCTTCTCCCTATGCTGGAGAAGGGGCAGCTCTTGAAAAGATATCGCTTGCTCAAATCCCATGTTGTCTTGCCTGTGTGGTCAAGCGAACATGGAGAAGAGACGGAGAGCATTCTCCGCTTAGTCAAGGTGAAGTTGAGATGAAAGAAGTTTGCGATGATCGGGAGACGCAGAGGTGGAAGAGCGTCAAAGGCGTCGCAGGCGTTTCGCTCGTTACGTCGCTTCCTCTCCCTCTTGGCCTTGAAGGTACCTTGGGCTTTTGAGCTCACTGACTTAGCCTGATGTGTCTCCGTTAATCCAGGTGTAAACGTGATTCAACAGGATTCAAGCTCGTGGGTAAAATCGGCAACCAGGACTCTGAGCGTCGGGGAAGAAACGGCGTTGCTACGAATGCTCTTGTGCCTTGGGCTGGAGCACATGAAAGGAGAGGAGGAGATCGATTATCTGACTGTTGCTAGTCCGTACGCGCTCGTTCGCAATGACCTTTCCATCGCCCTGTCGAGCCTTGAAGCTGAAGCAGGTACCAGCAGGAATGAGTCATGACCTGTGCGTTTTGATGTTTCAATGTTCCAGCGGGAAAGTTCAGCCTAATAGGAAGCGCAAGCTTTGTGCCTCTTCATCTGGAGGCGGGTGGAGCAAACGGAGGGGAAGATGCGAGTGTGAGCATTCGAGGATTTGCTTGCGGCATGTGCGTGACTGGAGCTGCTTCAACAGTCGATCAAACTACCTGCATCTTCCCAGAGCGTCGCCTTCGTTTCCTTTCCCATGTCTGCCGTCAGGTCAATCTGCAAGTCTCAGGACTCGTTGACGAGGTGCGAGTATGTGTGCATGGACCCTCGGGTTGACATCTCGCAGCCCTCTCAACCTCTTGCGAAACAACAGGACGAGGCTGGTCGATGCCTCATCCGCCGTCACAGCACAAGTTGAGAATGGACGAGGAGGTTTTCTTGGTATGTGGAAGTCGAGCAGTGGCAAGAGACCAGGCGAGGAGAGGGATCGCACAGCTCGCGCGTCAGGGGATTTAGAGGCTCCTGGTCCCAATTTGTTCGATTACGCCAACTGGGCTCTTCGAATTTGTTAACCCTGATACGCCGAACTGGTGTGAATGGAGAAACAACATATCTTGGTCGCCTACTCCTTCCAATACCTTCAGCCTGCTTCTATGGGCAACCCAGGCTCTCTCGCGTGTCTGCTTTGGTGACGGGGTTTGTTCCGGTGGCGTCGCTCCTCTTGCAGAGCTTCGCCTGACAGAGCGAGTGAGGAAGGCAAGAAAGGCACAACGTGTCGTCACCAAGATGTCCGGGCGGACAAGAGCGTCGGTAAAGTCGGCCCCGGAGATGTCTTTGACCTTGTCAAGTCCCAGGTTCGTGTACGAGTTGCTCAAGATCTGGCAGGATGTGAGCGCAACAAGGCGAATCGCGACATCTCAACCGCATTTTTGAGCACAACGCCGTCTAGCTTCGCGTCTTCTAGAGAGGCAGTGGACAAGTCAGCTCCTGTGAAATCTGCTCCCGTTAAATCGGCCTTGAAGAACCGAGTTCCTCGCAGCTTCGTTCCGACAAACTTCGCCTCTTTGGCAGCGCATCCACTGAAGTCTTTCTTAGAGAAATCCTTTCCGCTCAGGTCCTGTCCTTGCACGTCTACAAAGTCCGCAACCCCTCCAGAGACTGCGTTCACATGCGAAGGTGAGAGCAGAAGAGGAACCACAAGTAGAATCCCCAGCAGACCAGCAGCAACCCTTCTTTCATGCGCCCGCACCTGATCTTTCCCTCAGTCCTTTAAGAAGAGCACACCACAAACCATCACAAAGATAATTTCATCAACGCCTGCATCAAGATCGTTCGATTCAAGACCATGTAAGTAACAAGATAGGGCAGTCTACATGACACAGTTTCAACTTTCAGCAGTAAACTGCCGACACAAACTGGTTTAGAGAACCACAAAACAATAATCAGGTGAAAACATGAGGCAATAGAGGGCGAACCCAAATTTGATAATGCATGTCAAATTTCAGAACCCCAGCAGGACAATCCGCATTACCTCAACGGCAGAAGGTCGCCAGGCAGCTGCAGTTCTCAGCCTGTCGGTCTCATGCATGGAGAGGGAGATTGGGGAGAGAGTAGCCGGCCTCATGCCGTCTACGGCTTTCAGTCTCAACCGCTCGAGGCTCATTGATCCGCCCACTGCTGCCCTGCATGGCGAGACAAAACCGCTGGTGCATCCAGCCATGTTCAAGTTGCGCCTTCCACCCTACCCCTCCCTCAGGTTCCACCCTACCCCTCCCTGTATGACGTTGTCCATGGACCAAGCACCACCCCTTCCAAAGACCGTTCCAAAGACCGTTCTAATGATTAGTCTCCGGCTGTGAGTCAATTTGTGCCACACCAATTGTTCCACCGATGCATTCAGTTTTAAAAGCATGCAATCTAATCCGGACAGAAGATCGAATGCGTATGCAAAGGGCCTGCTGCACCCGTGTGAGGTTCCAGCATCAGGTTTATTGCATGATTCTCTCATGTAGTATGCCTGATGCTGTCATGTAGAACATCAACAACATCAAACGGTAAATTATGCAGACTCGCCTTTTATTGCATGAACAAACCTCCTCACTTCAAGCGGATGCCCGCGATGTTCAGGCTTCCATTCAGGATTAGCGGCTCCAATACACATTTTCCAAAGAGCAATTCACTGGAATCTGCATAGCTTGATGCACTGATTCTCAGAAAGCAGCAGCGTTTGCCCGTTGGAATTTCCGCTTTACCTCTGCTTATTTCGTAACATACCAAAGTATGTTACTGTGAAAAGGTGCTGTATGTAACCATGTGTTCAAGTAAATGATGTCATTCAGAATATCAGAGTTATTGTCCTCATTGAGCACACAACAGGGATGCATCAGTCATCATCAAAAAATTGCTGTTTCAGTGATGTTCAACGAGCGACACGACCCAATAATAAAGAGTCAGGGTACGCTCATGGCGCGACGTGCATGCTTGAACGAAGTCTATTCTGGCAGGATGAGCCTGTTGACGTCAAGTTGTCAGTCAGATGGAGAGGCCAAGGTACCCGGCATGGAGGTCAGACGAGCATGCTCGCGCCACGTGAACGCGATGTGGAACGCCCTGCCTGGTTCATCTCTTCTCGCCGGCAAGCATGCTATATCAAGTCGTGTTCGCAGGTGCGTGGCAAAAGGCCTAATGGGAGCCTATGATTTGTTTCTTGTGCATCGGTATTGTTCTTGTTGATCATAGCAAAGCATGGTTCAGGTCTGCATCTAAGTTCTGATTGCAAGCGGTTGTGTGGCCCTTGTACATGTTGCTGGCAGATTCATTTCTCACGTGGCGCAATGGTGATTCGTGGCGGTGGAATACGACATGCGAACCAGACCCTGCCGATAGGTGAAGATCTCCATGACCGTATACAGAGGAGGTAGACGAATGAAGAGAGAACGGGAGAAGGTAGAGAAGAGGAGAGTGATAGAAGAACGAGGGATCAGGAACGTTGGGGCAGAACACAAAGAATTGAAGAAGCAGGTATTGCAACTTCGTGACAAGGGGGTAACCAGAAGTTCATCAAGAAAACAATGCAGGAAATAAAGTACCTTCGAAAAAAAGAGGAGCTACTTCGAGCAGAAAAGCAGGACTCGGTGACGCGCGAACTTTGAAGGCCGTCCTTCCCTTCACTGGAGGTACATACGGATGGTCCGTCTGCGTCACAGTCGTTACCCAAACTCACGATCCCACTGCAAATATTATATTCAGTAGTGTCACACCTAGAGGCTCGAACCTTGAGGAATAGCACCAGAGCAATCACTGCTGCATTCACTAGAGCACAACGAGCACCACAGACTACTGCTGTCGGCTAGAGCACAACGAGCATCACAGACTACTGCTGTCGGCTAGAGCACAACGAGCACCACAGACTACTGCTGTCGGCTAGAGCACAACGAGCACCACAGACTACTGCTGTCGGCTAGAGCACAACGAGCATCACAGACTACTGCTGTCGGCTAGAGCACAACGAGCACCACAGACTACTGCTGTCGGCTAGAGCACAACGAGCACCACAGACTACTGCTGTCGGCTAGGACTTGAAAGATGTTGCCCTACTCGTGCGCGGCACGGTGTGTCAGCCTGTGCCACAATCCTCGAGACATGGAGGACTCGGATGATCAGAGGTTCGCTGCAGGGACCACTGTTATCTTCAAAGATATTGACTCATCGTTATCTTCAAAGATATTGACTCATCGTTATCTTCAAAGATATTGACTCATCGTTATCTTCAAAGATATTGACTCATCGTTATCTTCAAAGATATAGACTCATCGTTATCTTCAAAGATATTGACTCATCGTTATCTTCAAAGATATTGACTCATCGTTATCTTCAAAGATATTGACTCATCGTTATCTTCAAAGATATTGACTCATCGTTATCTTCAAAGATATTGACTCATCGTTATCTTCAAAGATATTGACTCATCGTTATCTTCAAAGATATTGACTCATCGTTATCTTCAAAGATATTGACTCACACGAGCAACTAGGGATCATCAAGTCTGGCATGTCACAGCAGAGACATGTATTATCGCATGGTTGTATAGGAAAGCTTTGTTGCAAACAGTCAGTCACGAAGGCGGGCTGAACAATTCGCATCAATTCACGTAATATGTGGATGGTCTCAGAGAAAACCAGTGCCTTCAATCTATCCTTGAGCAGGCTTGCATTGAATTTCCACAATTTTGTGCGCCAGCCATTTTACGGTTGACGCCTCGCACTTGAAATACTGCCTACTACGGCGAGCGAGAGAACGCAGCAGAAAGAATAGAAGCATTTCGTAAAGACTACGATATACCAAGATTGGGCAAACTTTTCTTCGTGATTGGTTGGATAATGTTTACTTAAAACAATTGGAGGCGAGGAATCTGTTCGGCGGGGGAATTTAAGACCATGTCTTGCCTCAGAAGTTTTATGAACGCCGTGTGCGACAACAATCTGGGTATAGATAGAGAGGGCCCTGGAATGTAGAGGGCCCTAGAAATGTTAGTACCTGGCTTGCATACAGATCGGCATTGGGGTATCCTTCCAGTGTGAGAAAACGTGGATTTCAAGTCAAAAATGTCAGCATGCGACAAATCATTGAGGACTTGCGGTTGGCTTTGCAGAGATAAGTAGAATGCAAGCAGGCACGGGTTGTTCAAACGAAATCATTTCGCAAACCCAACAATTGATGCACCTCTTGTAATTCGTGAGCCAAGTGTTGGGGAAAGGACAGACCACCTTAGCAGTTGAAAATTAAACTTCATATCTCTACTCTTCACCTTTGTGTGTGATCCAGCGGACTGAGATGCCTTGAGCCTTTGCTGTAGACGTCTGCAGCCCGTACAGCTTCGTGGTGTGACACGATATCGTAGCGTCAAGTGTTGTCGTGAGTTGTGAAGGTTCCTTTTGCATCCCAACCGTCTGCGTGAAGGTGCGGTCTTGCTCCAGGCGCAACTGCGGCAGGCAGCCTCTACAGATGCACCAGACAGTGGATCCCAGCTCGCCAGATGAGATGTTGGACCACTTCACACGCTCACCGCCGGGTCGACGGTCGCGCCGTCGGCATCGACGCCTCTTGCCGTCGAAGGAGACACCAGGAGTACCGTCTCTTGGCTGAGGAAAACAGGAGTGTTCTCTCCTGGAAAGTTGACAAGCTTTCCTCCTTGCCAGATGTTTAGCCCTTCGAGAGACAACCTTGCTCTAAGTCTCGCAGGGAAGAGAACCCCGTCCTCGCATGCCAACAGGCCGCTTCCAACGGGTTGTACTCGGTGACCAGACGCACCCGTCCATGTGAAGCAAGTACACTTCAACACGTATCCACGGGTCCCGTGCAACGTCGGAACTTGCGGTTGTCGAACTTCTTTGTGGCCGTCTCGCATGTTGATATGTTCAATGTAAGCGGTACATTCGAGTCGAGTTCTCCAGACTTTGTGTTTGAGATCAAGTGTGTGGTCCACGACTGAGTCCATTATTGCACCAGGATTCATCGTGCATGCGCGTGCATCATCAGGCTTCATCCCTGTACGCAGTGCTGTGACATCCGGCCGCGGAGGGGAGATGTCTGGACCTTGTTCGCACAATCGCTTCCTCTGATGATTGGGAAGCTGGCTCGGCTCCACTGTCATTGTAGACTCAGGAAAGCTGGTATCCTCGGCGGAGGAAGGATGCGCATGAAGGGGACGATTCATGACCGCTGAAGGATCATTGCCTGTAGGTGCGCATGCTCTGACCTTAGTGCAGACACTGGCACTGGATGAAGGTTCACACCTCTTCTTGCATACAACACCCGCACCCCGGTGAGGATACCAGTAGAAGGTGTGTATGGCATGTCGAGTACAAAGTGTCCATGTTGGATAAGTTGTTCAACGGAGGACCCAGCCGGAACATTGAACTCCATTCTAAGCTCGTCCAGCATTGTTTCAAATGATATTGATGGCTGATCATTCCTCACATTCTGGTCTATCCCCTTGAATGTGCAACTCCCGGGATCCTGCATTGCGACAGTGGGAATGAAAGTGGTCACGTTACCTAACAATGTCAGAATGTTGGCTTACTCTGTTCTAGATTCGTTCAATCACAAAAAGTTTGAAATTTGTGTATCTATGAAATTTTGGAATCGACTTTTCCTGTTCTAGTGAAATTTACTGCCCTCCTCCGATCAGCTTGTAAGCCACCACGGGTTCCAGTGACTGAACGAAGACCTCCAGCCTCGGAGTGGTCCTTTTAACACGGGCCAAGAACAGCAATTGTTTCAGTTTGCGGTGGTTCCCTACACGCGACATTGCGAGGAAAAACACGCCGCAGTTTCGAACACGAATACGAGACAGCCAACTGTGACAGTCCAGACAGTGGAATCTCACGCCGGGTCCGAAGCTTCTTTTCGGACAGTCGGCGAGTCCGAGTCACGGTTAACCTTTGTCTGACTCGGGTCATGCTTATGAGCTCCGCGTTTCAACTAGAACACAACGATGGCCAAGATAGGACAACTTAATGATTTGTTCTGGGAGAAAAAATGTCGCGGCGTCAACACCCCCTTGGTCCATTGTTCTCTATTAGGTCAAATACCCTTTCTTGTCGTCGTCGTCGCTCCTGCAACATGGCGTCATTTGCTCTGCTGGATTGCATTTTTCGGGCAGTTCTGGTTCATGTTGCTCCATGCATTGTCATCGAATTCCATCCGTTTAGTGCGCCAAAGTTATATTAGTGAGTGCCTATCAACTGTGGGGGAGCCAACTTGTGGAGCTTTGACTAAACGTTTGTACCAAGATTAAAGTCCGTTTTTGGCCTCTTGGAAGTTAACACTTGAAATGAGAAAGTCGATATCTTTTTTTTTTCAAATGCACTCCTTATTTATTAGTGCTAGTACCCCCCCTTGGAAGTTGACATTTGCATTCACTACCCCTGCTTGGAAGTTTACACTTGCTTTTACTACCCCTGGTCCCGCCTTTTACACAGGGGTGGTATAGCCCTCCCACCACTAAACCGACCTTCTGAGGACCCGGAGTTTGTAGGGGTGGGGGGGTCGATTCTACAATATCACAAAACGAGGGAAGGTCCAGGCAAGAACTTGAAGCATGCCCTCCGTCCATGCTCCCTGTGCCCCCCCCCGCTTCCTCCTCCTCCTCCCCCTCCTCCTCGCTCTGTCGACTCTTGCTGCCGCAAGCAAATGCTACCTTTCTACCCAGGAGCTCACTGCTGGTAAGCATCCAAAGCTCTCAAACTAGATGGCGTGACCTGTGCGCGCACTAGGGGCATGCCCGAAGACGAAGGTAACGTATGGAAGCTGCCAATCGCAGGCTATCGCCGATAATAATCCCAAAATGACTGCTGCGGCAATTGCATCATCAGTATCATCCGATGCTGTTTGCAAGACCCGGATAGAAGCTCAATGCACCAGCATTGGACTGGTGAAGTACATGTTATTGCAGCGATGACCTCTGAGCCTTGTTGATAGAAAGCGAAGGCTACGACTTGCGGCCCCATTTGCAATTTCGTATTTGCAGGCCAGATAGGAAACGCTCCCGGTTGCAAATCAGACTCGCAATGCACGTCTGCGACTTCGGATCCTAAAGTTAATGTGTGCTGCAGCCATCTCAAGACGTTGGTGACCGACCTGTGCGAGGGCTCGATAGACACGGCAATCGCTCAGGCGAAGGCCGGTGGAGAATGCAGCGATGCTGCAGACTGCACCGTTCCAATCAGCAAGTCCGGACCATCAGCCTACAGCTTCGCTTCCCTACCTCTCCTAGTTTTCTCTGCAGTCGTGGGTCTCGTCAGAAGCGGAAGCATTTAGCTCTAGAAAGGGAAAGATCCCGTATAGCTAGACGAGGAGCAGCCTCTGCTTGGTTGACTAGCCATAAACCTCTTCTTGCAGTCCAGCCACGACTCTTGTCCAAGGCTCCATCAGTCCCAGGACGTCACTCCACTTCTCCAGCTATTCCAGTGTAGCCAGTCAAGCTGCTCAAGTGTGCTCTGGTCGAAAACGGCCGGCTGGTCGTAGATCTTGAATGCACAAGGGCGACAGCACGGCAGTTGACTCGCTTCGAGTGCGGGAGCAGCTCAACAGCTTCTGCCGACCTCGAGCAAGCAGCGAGGTGTCTCCGTCAAACTTGAACGCGACTTAGCCGCGGAATCTACGAAAGAGCTCAAACAATCCACAGCGAGCGAGGCGAGGCGAGGCAGACCCACATGTTCATGTACAAGTCGCTTGCAGACCTACACAAAGAGAGATATCAGATAGATCTATCATGGTCAGTCAGGAATGCATCCGGCTCATACTACTGCACCGCGGCAACCTTTTGACAAAGTACGCAGGTGCTGTGTTGTATCCATGAGGATCCGGAACCACGGATACTCGTCGGATACTCTGCCGGATATTCTCTATTTAACGCTTCCTCAGCGGCAGGCCTTCTGAATTTCCCCCACTTGCATGCACAGTGAGTGTGGTGGTTGTGCGTAGTTTACCTCCCAGTAAACTTAGAGACTTCTATCTTCTGTTTCTCTATCTTCTTCATCCTTACTTTACTCGTGTCGTTGACAATCTTTGTGTTGTTTATACAACATGCTGCCTAATCAGGCGGTGTAGCCAGCCGTAGGCTCTTGTGCCCGGGGACCTGTTTCTCGATTCCGGTGGTATTCATGCTGTCTCAAGAAATCAAGAAAGCACCGGATCCTTGTCGCCTTGCCACCTCTTGCTATCTTCATACACGGGACATGGCCTACATTTCTGATAACGGTCGGATATTAGGGCCCACCAGCATGTACTGTTATTGTCATCAGGCCTCCCTGATCACCTGATAGTAGAAAATATGCAAACCTCAACAGGGTTGATGTACTCAGCTGCAAAATCATTCGCAGGCTCACCGTCCCTATTTTGACCAACACCTTTCCAAGGAAATCAAATGGATCTGTTATTCACCAATCGCCCCTGTGAGAGAATGTTGAACTCGAGAAATAACAAGCAAAATGACGTAACAACCTGATCGACAATGCTGGAGGAGACCGTGCGACGACTGATGTCAGTAGCAGTGCTGTTCATCACATAGATTAGACTTGTCCATTAAATCATGCTCTTTTCAAGATTGCTTCTTCCAAGTTTGAGCTTGCTCAACACAGCCTCGCCTCGCGACCTTGAGCGAGATCTTCCGTGAGGACAAGCTGTGTCAATCGGGTGTCGTTGCACCAAACGGCTGCTACCATGGTACGCATAGGAACCCAAGTTTCCATCACCAAGCTCTCAGTCATTACCCCAGACTCCTCTTGACCCATCTGTGACAGTGGGCTCTGTAACAGTTTGAATTCTCTTGTTGGCTTCGCTGCTCGTAGAGGTCAGGTAGGAGGATTGTGCTGCCTTTAGTCCAAACTATCTGCAAGCGTTGCCTCTACATGTTTCGCTTCCCTCATTTCAAGAAAAAATTTCTGTTTCAAAGATTGCGACAACAATGCCTTGGAGCCGCCTGACAGATTGCCAGGCAAGCCAACGAATTTGATAAATTCCAAATTCCTTGCTGATAAGGTCCTTGCTAGCTGTTGGAAGCCTGAAATGCTTCATGGCTCACCATGAATCGACTATGGCGGATCGATCAGCAATGACGCACTAGTGAGTGAGAGAGAGAAAGGGAGAGAGACAGAGAGACAGAGGGACAGAGGGACAGAGGAAGAAGAAAGAGAGAGAGAAGGAGGGAGGGAGGAGAGAGAGGGAGAGAGGTAGGGAGGGCAAGAGGGAGGGAGGGAGGGAGGGAGGGAGGGAGAGGAGGGAAGGAGGGAGAGGAAAGAGAGAGAGAAGGAGAAGGAGAGAGAAGGAGAGAGAAGGAGAGCCGGATCCAACTCATCGCCGTC
>NW_005434548.1:186292-197799 GCF_000315625.1 Guillardia theta CCMP2712
AAGAGAAGGGAGGGAGGGAGGGAGGGAGGGAGGGAGGGAGGGAGGGAGGGAGGGAGGGAGGGAGGGAGGGAGGGGGGGAGACAGAGAGTGGGTAGGGGAGAGAGAGCGTGGGCGAGAGAAAGAGTGAGAGACAGAGAGGGGGGGAGGGGTTGAGACAGAGAGGGAAAAAGAGAGTGAATGAGAGAGATGTAGAGTGAGTCAGAGAGAGCCAGAGGGGGGCAGAGGGAGACACAGATGATGAGGGAGAGTTTGTGTGAGTGTTTATTTGTGGGAGTGTGTTTGCGGCTCGTGTCATGCCAAGGACTCAGCTGTGTCGTTGTGGGTGGTACGGTCGCGGCTGACCGTCGGCAATGGCATCCGTGATAGTGGGACTCTAGCATAGGGTTTAGGTCCTGCACCGAGAGCACAATGATGGGTTGATTAGCCAAGCCCCCTCGATATTCAAAGTGAGCGGAGCATTTTGACTCACTTTACTTGACAATCAGGATTTTTGAGATGAAAGAATAAGATTGAAATTTACAAGCATTTATTTGCCAGAAGTGTCTTGGTGAGTCTTGTTGAGTCGGCTGAAATACTTCTGCGCATGAGACCGGACTTGCGAAGCTGTGCGAGTTCTGACGTGCAAAGAAATCAGTTGCGCTACCCCTTCTCCCAATCCCACGCTCTTGTTGCCCCTTCTCTTCGAATTCATTCGCAGATCACCGTACTTCTCCAAGCCAGCCAGAAAAAGATTATGCTCTTCTTCTGTCCATGCGTTTCTGAGCAAGGGCTCTGGACTCCACGACTCCGTAGAGCATTGCTGCGGAGGCCACGAAGCTGAAGTGTTGCTGACGTTGTCTGATTCGGAGACAATATTGGAGCTGAAGTGCCCAGATGCAGTGAAAAAGTCTGGTGTTTCATGATGGCTGGGAGCTAAATCATAGAATGACGCGCCCTGATTGCAGCATATCTCGCAATCCTCATCGCAGACGTCGAATGAGCTCGAGTGGTGATGCTGATCCCAGCTTTGATTATTGCAATTTTCCGATCTCAGCCCGTGCATGTCATCGATAACAGGTGCAACAGTCGAGCTTGAAGCATAATGCAACCACGACGACTGCAAGTCTTCTGCCATGCTGCTGTGCGAACCAGATTTCGGCGTGCACGCTAAGAAGCCAGAGCAGAGCATCTGTAGTAAATGTCATCTGTAGTAATTGGAGTTGTTTTAGTGTAGTAATCTCGGAAAATGTCAGCGATGTCAGCAAACCGGACTTCAAGACTGTAGTAAGAGGTCATCGATTGGCGCATCACGTCGCAAAACACAACGATAATTTATTTTACCACATGTCAGCACCACACAATGATGTTGAACACGTGCCTACATTTTGAGACCCCCGTGATCTCTATGATCCGGACGACATCCCCGCAGGTCAGCCCGCCCAGGCATGTTGGCAAGGGCAGCAAAGAAACCATTAGAATTTGATGGGTCGGTCCTGGGGCATCACGTCACTCCCGCCCTACGGCCCCATGGTACAAACGTACCTCGTAGTAGCTTGATTGTTGAGTAAAGAATTCAGCGAAGGCAATGGCGATAGCAACCATAGCAGGCTTTAACTTTAAGATAGAATTCCAGACTAGCATGTGATTGGTAGATCATTGATGCAAGTCGAGAGTGTAAGCTTAACAGGAATCTCGAAAATGACCAGGTTCTTTTGTTTGAACGAACAAGCAGCGTTTAAGCTACGATATTATCAGAGAAAATCACTTGCGACGTAAAAACTGTGTTTTGCAATTCCACTGACGTTTTCTTTGGCTCCTCAGGTATGGCTTTCGCAAGCATATGACAGCTGCTTTGGGGAACCTTTCAACAGAAGCGTGTTTAGGTGGCAGAATCTGAGGTCGAAAGAGGTTCTCATTGATTGTTGGACTATGAAGGGCAGCGTTCTCAAGCGAAAGGCGATGATGGGAGGAGTTAAGACGCGTACAGATGCCCCCAATCATCTTCATAATAGCGCTCTCATGGTCCAGAACAAGTTTACGACAGAGCTGCAACAAGCTGTGGACAATCCTGGGCAGGCTGGTCAGAGTCTATCGCAGTATGAGAATATCCGACAAATCGGACAAGGATCGTCCGGCGAAGTCTACCTTGTGCGGAGGAAAAGTGACAACACATTTTGGGTGTCAAAGCAAGTGAAGCTTTCGCAAGCGCAGGTACAATGATTTGTAATGATCCCTGTTAGTCAGCTTGTCGAGAAGATAGCATGCAGTGTACTTATTGATTCTTTATGTCAAGGGCAAGATGTCGATGCCAAGCTCAGACCGAGCAGCTATCATGCACAGACGTGCAAGAGAAGCTGTTTTACAGGAGGTCTTGCCAATCAAGCTGAAATGACTGTGAGTGTGATGACGTTGTCATAGGTGAGAATGATGGAGGGGATCAGTAGCCAACACATCATACGGTTCTATTTGTTCATCTCTTCGACTGCTTGCTTGCTATCTTATTGTTTTTTATCTGCAGATTTGAGGCTTCTTTTGTTGGGGTTGATGAAATTTTCATTGTTATGGAGTACGCAGAAAATGGTTCGGTTGCTGATATGATCAGGTCAATGTTAAGATGATCTTGGATTGGAATGATATGATCTGATGCAGCCAAGCACATAATCGACATGATTGTATCAATGAATCTGATGTCTGGAAATGCTTCATACAGGTAAATTTCGTTGACTTTGTCCCCTGCTTCTGAGCGCGTTACCTGCTCAGGTGATAGCAGGTTTACAAGTGTTACACTCATTGAACATCGTACATCGAGACATCAAACCTGCCAACATTCTGGTTGTCTCACAAGATCTCGTTAATTCATCTGCTCATCTTATAAGTGCAGGTTGACAAGAACAACAATTTTAAGATTGCAGATCTTGGCATCGCGCTTAGGATCGGAAACACAGTTCAGGGAAGAATCAGACATGCAAAGGGAGGAACGATTATGTGCATGGCGCCTGAAGTCAACATCGTTTTGATCATCTTAAGTTTTTTATTCTTTTTGCAGATTTGTATGGACAAACCTTTCGACTCACGTGTCGATGTTTGGTCACTGGGATGCACAATCTATGAAATGGGGGCTCTTGAGCCAGCATTTTATGTCAACACAGGGCAGCTTGAGACTGTAAGGGATCAAGTCATTGAGAACTTTGTGACCAAGATTCAGGACATCAAGGCGGTGAAGGAGCTCCACCTTGAACGATCTATTTTCTCCCTCCCGTGGTTGCGTCTACATCGCTCGGCGTACTTGTCGGACTCATTTCTCATGCAGGGGCCTTGGAAGTGCGCTCGAGACGCTGGTCACTTCATGTCTGACGTACGATCAGGTGAAGTCAACATGCTACCTGATTCTCATAATTGGATGTCAACAGAACAAGCGGCCGTTTGCTCATCAGATCTTACTTGAACACATCGTGAAGGAAAAAATCACTGAGCTGGGCTTGACTCTGGATACAGTGCAACGTGAGAAGGCAAGTCGTCACCCTCCGAGCGAGATTTCGAAAGCGTCGCAGGTCAAGTCACAACATGGAGGACTTGAAAGAGAGGCTGGGAGAGGCCTGCCCCCTTGGTATCATGGAATCAGCTGAGAGTCAAAAGCTGCCGTCTCTCAGTGCCAGGCATCGCCGCTACAGGGCGTAGGCCCAAGGATGCAGCTGTGCTGACTTGTCGAGGAAGCCGTCAGGATATCTGCACCGGTTTCCCATCGCCACAGGGCAACTGAACTGGATGGACTCAGACACTCCAACTGATGGCAGTGATTTGTGCTGAGTCAGAATCAGAGGCTGCAGTCTTCCAAGACTGCCATCGTCGCAAGCCAACAGTCAACTTTGGCTAGCAGCTCAACATAGGCTAACTCTGAAAATCACATCATCAGGTCTCCGATCGGACTTCGATTTAACTGAGAAGCTTGAGGCTTGTACAGAAGGACTCATCGGCTTCACGCCATCATGACCATCATGGACCACATACAACGTACAGTTCTGATTATTATTCACGACGGTTGGTGTGAAATTGCAGCCTTGTTTGCCTTTATGCTTCAAAAGTTGTCAGACTGAACGCTTTGAGCTGCCAGTGGCTGGCCAAGGGGCCGCGCCCCGCGCGGCTGTCAGGTCACCGTGCTGTCAGCTGATGAAGTTTCAATTGTTCACAAATACTGGCTCGTTTTGGAGTTATCATTGCTGTCGGGGCCCTCACTTCTTGAATCAGACCGCCGGATCTTCAAGTCGAGTCTACTAGTGACTCAGTGATCTGAGTCGCCGCCCGGCAGCACACTGCCATCACAGCGCTGAACCCTGAAACAAGTTCCGATATGGGCAAGTACCGTACGGTACCAACAATACTCAACGGTTGACAGCCGCTGACTCGGAGTCAGGGCCGGGCCGGCGGGAGGGGCCGCCTGGACTGCGGCCGCTCCTACTACTTGAAGACTCTTCAACGGTTGCTTGACGGAGTACAAGTTTGTTAGACTTGTACTATGCCAATTTGTACTATGCCAAAGTAATGCAGACACCATGTCGACCTTAGTTGTAACAAGACAGTTTTTGCTCAACTTCGCACCGAGTTTGCTACGATGCACACAGGCGCGGCTGCGAAACAAGGGTTCGGAGGAGGCAAATGAGAGATAGATTCAGTATCAGGCTTGTGCTAGGATGGGCCAAGCCTGGCATCCAGACATGAGAGGACCTTAGCAAGACGGCTAGGAAGGCCTCAGGGCCTCCGAGGCTTCGTCACTGTGAACGCACGGTACTACATTGCCGCCTCAGGCTCGCTCGCCTCAGTTGTGACTCGTGTGACGGTCGCCGTCTTGGGCAAGTTTCAAGTTACAGGACCGTTCACATATCCGAGGCTCAGGCTGACTGGCCCGTGGCGCGGCCGCGTGCCAGCCGCAGTGGCATGCAGTGCGATCCGCATCATCAGATGTGCTTCACTGAACGGTGCCGCGGGGGCATGTCACAGTGACCGTCACGGCCGCGGGCGTTGCGGCGCCGGGCCGCCCCGGGGGGCCGGGCGGGCGCCGCCGGTACTAGGCTACATCACGGTCACCGCGGTACTCCCAGGGGGTGCCAGCATTCTTTGCTCAGGCTGTCTGATCCGGCATCGGCGCCCGGCCCCACCGACTCGGTCTCCGAATCATCCGATCCGACTGGGCCGTTGAAACGCAGTTGGAGTCCAGTCTTCACTCAAAGTTAAGTTAAAAATCAGAACGAAGACAATCAGGAGAGACGAGGAGGCGTGACCGAAGGTCGCACACTGGCTGGGCCGAACGGCGAGAAGAGAAAAGACAGCGAGAACCAAACCTATTCCTGCCGACTGCTGTCCCCCAAACTTAACTGATCCAGTCAGGCGCAGGCTCACGGTTTGGAGCCGCTTATTTATTCTTTTATTATTTTGACCAGGCCGCTTACGCATAAAGGGCATCACAAATGCTCTACTTACACTCTGGTTCATCGTTTCTGCCAAGAGAAGACCTGAAGAACAAACGTGTTTTGATGTGGCAGAACCTAGTTGACATGAAGCTCTAATCCATGGTCGAGCAAGGCATCTAAAGAAGCAAAGGCAAAGCTGCTTGCGTTCTCCATGTCTTGGCTCCTCCGATTCTTTAGTTTTGACAACGAAAATATTGCTAGTCGCCACATAGACTCACGACAACGAGCAAGGAAGACGTGGAATGTTGGTGAAAAGGAGCCGCAGGTTAAGGTAGGGGACATCATTGAAAAATATGGACAGGTGAACCAAATTTGGATTGGCCAACATGATCGTATGACTTTCAGGTGTTCACATGGTCAGACTTACATGTCATGCCCTCGAGGCTTCAATGCCTGCGATCAGAAGGTGATGTCATGTGCGATATGCTGCTAGAAACGTTCAACCCGCAACCCAAGGTGCAAACACTCCACACCTCCTGTCTATCCCGTTTCGTCTGAGGACCATACAGGATGACGTGCTAGACAAGATCCTTGACGATGCTAAAGAAAGCTCTGATTTGAATGCGAAGAACTTTATTCACGCATACAGTGAAGTGCCAGCATGGGTTGACTGGGAGCAAGTGAGAAGAGGGCAGAAAGTTTTTATTCGCGACCTCCCAGCCTGCGGAATTTCGCTCTACTACCTCAGTTTGGTAGGAGGATTTAGTGCTCCCTTGATTACCAAAGTGCTGAGGGCCACAGGATATCTTACAAGTGGAAGGAAACAAGTGATTCGACGACTGGCCGATACCTCTCAGATGATCTTCGAGTGTTTGATGCCTGACTCGCTTCTTCCCAACAACAAGGGATGGCTGTCTGTTCTGCGTGTACGCTTCCTGCACGGGATGGTTAGGAGACGGTTGAAATCGAGACCATATTGGAATGAGAAGGAGTGGGGAGTGCCAATCAATCAAGAAGATATGTCTGCGACATTGCTTGCGTTCTCCTACAACGTGCTGATTGGAATAGAACTTGTGCTTGGAAAACCTTTGAACCGGGAGGACCAGGAGTGTTACATTCATCTATGGCGCTACATCGGATGGTTGATTGGAGTTGATGACAAGCATAATCCTTGCACCTCAGTAGATCGAGCAAAGGCAACTTTAGAATCCATCGTGATGCACATCTTGGAACCAGATGAGGATAGTCGGGCAGTTGCTTTTCACCTGCTCCAGGTCGGTCTCTAATTGCTGATGGTGGCTAACACAATTCTTCAGGTTCCAAGAAATGGACGAGGACTAGCTTTCAGGTTTTATTTCTTGTTTGTTTCTAACTGACCATCGTCTTCGCAGGCAACATCTCTGTCGAAAATTCATAGGGGATAAGTTGGCGGATTCTTTGGGGCTGCCAGTCTCTACATTATGGCAATCATTTACATATTTTTTCATGATCTGTATCAGATTGTACAGGTATATTCTCTCAATGTATTCTTAGATCAAATCTAACTCAGGTTTTGAAGTTGGGTAATTCGTTTACCCATAGTGAAGGATAAAGCATATACTTTCCACTACAATCTAATCCGAAAGGCTTTATATGAAGGTTTCAGATTCGCTTGATTGCTGGACGCTGAGCCTTGTCTCAGGGGAACTCAAGAATGCGCAGCACGTTCTGACTTCAGATCCGCCAGAGTTCTTTACTTTGAATGAAGAATCGTACAAGCTGGGACACGACAATCTTCCTTCGCCGATTACTGGTAGGGTTGAGTTTAAAGTGCTGTCTTGCGTCTGATTGTTTTTGATAAGGTTGCCCAGTTTTAAGGACTCACGAGATAAGAGATACAAAGGTTTCCATGACATGCAGAATTTGCATCCTTCACATGTGTCTCAGGTCGCTGGGTATCCAGTATGGCAAAAGCTTCTTGTTTCAACTGCCCTGTTTACATTCGGCACTGTCTGTCTGTTGTCCAGGAGTTTTCCTGAACGATCCTTGGTATAATTGTGCCTAAAAGGCACAGCAGTACAAAACCACAAGAAATCAACAAATTCACGTTTACTCAGTGTATTTGTACGTAAAAAATATTCACATGTAAATGGCACACAAGAATTCGCTTGAGTGGTAAGAACGAATTCTGTTAATTTTGATTTCACTAGACTATCACGCGACTGCATGGTTCCTCCTTTGCACTTGGTCTCTCGTAGTCACACCGCACCAACTTGTCATCATTGACGGAGGTTAGTACCAAATCCTCATACAGTCCACGGGATTGGATGGAGGGTGATCCCGAAGTCATGTCACGATCAGAGGATCTAGAGGAAGTCAGCGAGGTTGATCCTGAGGCCGTCCCTGATGACGAGGTTGCTTCGATGATTCGCTGAGCCCAATCCTCGTTAAGCCAGCTCTCCTCGCCAGCGGCTTTCACGTTGGATTCCAAGAGCAAAGACGAGCTGCTCTTATAGTCAATATTCCCAACTCCCAAGCCAATTTCATCCCAAAGACTCCTTCTTGCTGAAAGATCAGCATGGAGGGATTGCCTTTTGGCACTTTTTCTTGATCCTCCTGACGAGGTACCGAAACTGAAAGACGATCTTGAGAGAGCTGTCCGCTGTTTTGCACTCTTGGGAGACAATGAGATGCTTTGATGATCGAAAGGCTTTGATTTGGCTGATGATTCATGACTCTTGGTCTCTGTTCCAGATGGCGCAGGGCGTGAGAATGACGGGAAGCATGTGAAGCAGGATGGCATGGTGGATGTAAAAATGCTTCGCAAGGAGGTAACAATATAAGGAGCTCAAACCAAATCTTACAATACATTTTAGATATATTAAAATACAGTACCTACCCCCGCTGTTTCTCGGAAGCTCAGTTTGGAAAACATACTCCGAAAATTGAGAGCTTATATGATAGATTCAAATATTCTTTGTACATTCAACTTTGATTTGAATGAAAAGCTTGAACTTGACCAGAAATCTAAGTCCGAATTACCGATTGGCGAGGAGCATATGGATACGGGCAATGTTTTAGATTATAAGACGCGGCTAACTCACCGAAGGCGTACCATTCCGATATTTTATCATTTGTATGAAACTTTGTACCATATTAGTTTTAAAATCCTCATTTGCTACCATTACATCGGTCTGTATCCGAGACGTTGCGAGTTTAAAACAGAATGTGTAGAAACTCAAAAACAAACAAATATATTGTACGCAAGTTTCCGATGCATTCCGAAGACCCGAAATGAAAGTATTGTTATCATGATTCAGCCTATTTTTGAAAATTAGTTGACAGTGCTATACGAAATTTGAAAACGATTCACGAGTTGTCTTCCGCGAGGCTATGTATATAGTTTTAAGAAGTACCGAAACTTGCATTAGAATTGTTTTAAATCACTCAAGTTAGGGTTGTAGGTGTTAAAGTAATCAATCAGCATTTTACAAATTCGGGTGTAGTAAAAAGGCAGCGCTCGGAGGAAACAGAGCCGTTTTGTGATATAGTAGTAGCAGTTGGGTCCGGGCAATTAAAGTTTAGAGTGGCGAAAAGGTTTTGAGCAAAAATCTTCGGGTAGGTTAAGCATATTAAAACGAGGCCGAAAACAACCGGTCATATTCAAGGCTATACTACCCGTGCGAAACCAACCGTTCCGTTTCACAATCGAAGGACCACCCATCAATTGGATGGAGATTGAGAAGGTGGTATAAAAGTATAGTATATTCTGACAACATACAAATAGTTATAAACATCCCAATACCTCATACCCAGTACGGTAGTAAAATCAAGGTGCATGGGTGGGTCCAAAACGGCTAGCAGAGAGGGGTGAAGAAAATAGTCCCACATCCCCTCTTTGACCGGGCCCATCCGGGATGTCCTCTGGGGTGTCCTGCCCCGACAGCCTACTCCGCCCTCCTGCCTGACGGCTATCCTGCCCCCCGGACAGCCTACTCCGCCTCCTGCCTGACGGCCGGCGTAGCATCCTGCCCCGACAGCCTACTCCGCCTGCTATCCTGCCCCGACAGCCTACTTCGCCTCCTGCCTAGGGTTTAGGGTTTAGGGTTTAGGGTTTAGGGTTTAGGGTTTAGGGTTTAGGAGGCGCCGTTATTTTCGGCAGGCGCCGTTATTTTCGGCAGGCGCCGTTATTTTCGGCAGGCGCCGTTATTTTCGGCAGGCGCCGTTGTTTTCGGCAGGCGCCGTTATTTTCGGCAGGTGCCGTTATTTTCGGCAGGCGCCGTTATTTTCGGCAGGCGCCGTTATTTTCGGCAGTAGGCGCCGTTATTTTCGGCAGGCGCCGTTATTTTCGGCAGGCGCCGTTATTTTCGGCAGGCGCCGTTATTTTCGGCAGGCGCCGTTATTTTCGGCAGGCGCCGTTGTTTTCGGCAGGCGCCGTTATTTTCGGCAGGCGTTGTTATTTTCGGCAGGCGCCGTTATTTTCGGCAGGCGCCGTTATTTTCGGCAGCATGGCTCCTTGTCAGGTGTAGGGGAAGCCGCCAGGGCGCCAAGGAAGCTGCAAGCGAGAGGTTTGTATACTTCAAATAGCTTTCTAAGTATGGTTCTCCAGTATGATGAAAGTGTGGACTTGTGGATGCCTCTGTCCTCGAACTTGCGCTGATCTCGTCGAGAGGGTGAAGAGCTTCGCGAAGCGTTATCCGAACAGCAGGACAGCCCAGGCTTGCAAGGCTGTGGAGGGATGCACCCCCGACGCTATCGCAGAAGCCATCCGCTCGACATGTCAGCAGGCACGACGTGAGCTTCTGCAAGAAGCAATGACTGGATGGAGTGACGCATCCAGAGAGTGGTTTATGCAGCAGATTGAAGAAGCCAAGAAGGAGAAGGTCGAGACATACACCGCCTCAGCAGGCAACGAGGTGACTTCCTTCATCTCCATGACTCTCCTGGGCATCTCCTCGGTGTATGTCAACCATCAGTGAAGAGAAGCTGATGAAGAAATTCGAAGAGATCGGACTGATCGTAGACTCAGTGCAAGAGAGTAAAGCAATCATGTGGAAGGCTCCGTATAGACCCGAGACTCGATAGCGAGTGCTGAGGAGATCCCGGTGACTGTTTCCTTCCTCCGCAATGCCAAGCGGAGAAGCTCTGGCAGGGAAGAGAGGACTTCGCGGTCGATGGTCGCAAGTTCACAGCTGTACATGTCACAGTGAGCATCGTGCACGATCGATCTTTCCAGATTCGAGCCAAGAGAGGACCCTGGGGCAAAGGGGGCAGCTTGGCAGAGCTGACCCACCTGCTAACCTTGGGCGGCATGACAACAGCAGAGATAGCTGCCGTCTATCGCTATCAGCTGCTGCGCCAGTCCCTTGCAGCGGTCCAACTCCAGCCGCTGGCAGGCATGCTGGTCGCTGGGGCGCCAGGCCAGCAAGTCCACAAAGGCTTAGGTCAGAAAGGCTTCATCGCTGTAGGGGCCAACGTCATCTGGAGACAGAGGGAGGTGGAGTGGATCGTCTCCTCGAGCTGCCCAGAGGCGAATGATACAGCATTTCGAGCTTTCCGAGAGAGCGAAGCGATGGAGGGAGTATGACACCTGACTCTGTTCAGCGAGGACCCGAAGATCAGAGAGGCGCTCGCAGTCGAGTTGACAGCTGATCGCTTTGTGTCCAGAAATAAGTTGAAGAAGGCATCAAGACTGCAGAAGAAGGCAGGCGGCAAGGACGGCAAGGAGATCAAGATCATCATCAAGTCGCCGACGGCGGCATCTGGTCGCTTCACGAGGAAGGAGATGGAGGGGCTGTGCAACGGCGGCAACACGTCCATCGCAAGAGTCAAGAGAGTCTTGTTGGAGATCGCTAACAGGCTCGAGATCAAAGTTGAAGGCATCGACATGGAGGAGGATTTGAACACCAAGTCCTGGAACGGGTCCTGGCAAGCTATGCATCCTCCTCGGCTCCACGGAGGATGCTCGATGCATGATGAAGGAGCTGCCCTTCTATCTCGAAGGCGCAGCAACTAAGCTCGAAGCAGTCGGCTTTAGGGTTTAGGGTTTATCGCTTTCTTACGGACAATGCATCGCTTTCTTGCATCGCTTTCTTACGGACACCCTCAGATGGTCTACCATGCAGTATGAAGACGAGCTCGTAT
>NW_005434547.1:0-9025 GCF_000315625.1 Guillardia theta CCMP2712
GCTGCTTCTTGTCCTGGAAGAACTGAATGAACTCATCCCGGACCTGCAACGAAGCATCAACTTTCACAAACCCTCATCCTCCCTTCCCCACCTTCTTCGCCGGCCACTCTGTGTTGACTTGATTTTCTTCCCTTGTCCGTCATCCACAACACATCCTCCCTCCTCTAGCTACCTGAAGAGGATACCGAGCTCGCAGATGCCATGGACCACCTCCTGCTCCCTGCCCTCACGGGTGACTCCCAGCTCCTACCAGGCACAGCAGCACCAGAAGTCGAGCCAGCTCCTACGAAGATACCTCCGCCTCGCAGAGCAGGGGAGAGGAAGAAAGGCTGCGGAGGTCTAGGTGAGACAGCGAGACAGCGAGCACAAAACAGCAGCAGAGTAGAACAAGATCAGCGGGAGATAAGATAAGGAGGAGAGAGATGTGGTGAGGTGAGGTGAGGTAAGGTGAGGTGAGGTGAGGAGGAAAGGAGGAAAGGAGAGGAGGAGGGGTGAGGAGGAGAGAGAAGTATCACCGTCTTTCCCTTGTGTGATTGCAGGCAGAAAGCACGAAGAGGAAGTCCAACGCTTCCTGCTCGCCGGGAGGATCAGCAGACCGCATGGAGGACTGTTCCAACAAACCCGACTGCCGCATCGAGACAGATGAGAATGCCGATGTTCTGAGAGAGAAAACGCGCCCATGAGCAGGAGAGATCCTGTTAAGAGGAAAAAAAGGATAGAGGGGAGAGGGAAAGCATGTTGGGGGCGGGGGGCGGGGGGCGGTGGGGGGGGGAGTGGAGGAGGAACCAACACAAGGAAATAATGAGCATGGATCACCTTGCAACCAGTGGTATCAGAACCAGGAGCGCATTTCTGCGCATGGTCTGCATGTCAAAAGCTCTAAATCATGGTGTCAGATAAAAGCAATCATCATTCCATCTCCGGCTTTTCCAGCACGGCAATATTTTCCTAATGCGCTTTGAGTCTAGGACTTTGCCCTGGCTCTCCCGCTCATCAGCTCTCTCGCTTCTGGTCGCTGCTTCATGTCTGAGCTCTTCCTCTAGCATCTTCTCTTCTTCTCTTCAGTCGTCTGCATCATCCTCCACTTCTCCCCTCCCACTCCCTTCCATCGTCCCATCCCAGCGCTGTTCCCCAGGCATGGCGGCCGCCTCCTAAAACCTCCTATTTGGCGGGGGAGAAGACATTTGAGGGTATGACATCAATAGTAATTGTATCATTTTCAAATTTAATACATATTTTTCAAGATTTTTTCAACACCTATCCTGTAATTGTTGACGTAGGGAACTTCGATACTTCAAGTTCCGAAGTATGATTCGGCCGGGCCGGCGCCGCACCGTCCGACCGTAATCCCCGGCGGGCCCGCCCCGGGGCCGGCGGAACTTGCCACTAGTCACGGCACTGCTAGTACGCCGGGGCCCCGGGCCGGGTGCCCTGGTCCGATCACCGAGCCTGTCTTGCTAAGGTCCTCTCATCAGTGCCGCAGTGCGACCACGGTCTCAGCGGTACGGTCACCGCCGTTGGCCGCGCACGGCACTGTCGCCGGATTACTAGTTATCATGCGGCCGCCGCAGCCGGGCATGATGGCTTGGCCGCTGAACTGAGGCTTGCCAACTTGACTCACTATGAAAAAAATGGTTCAGTACCGGGTGGGTCACGCATCACTGAGCGTGACATGCCATGATGATGATGGCATACAGGCTGTTACCGTGACGGTCGGACGGTGACACGCGGCCTCGCGGCGGCCGGCCCGGGCGGGCGGGCCTGAGTCACCGGGGGCCGCCGCCGGCAGTGGATCGGCCCCCGACCGTCACGACCGACTCGGACCGGGACTCTCCGCCGCCGGGCCCCCCGGCCGGGGCGCGGCCCGACCGGCCGCGGCGGCGCCGCGTCCGCCGCCGCGATCGGCATCATCGGGCCGCATTGCGTGGGCCTCTCATCATCATCAGTCACGGTGGCATTCATGTGAGTCAGTGTGCCGCTGTGCCGCGCCAGGCGGCGGAGCAATGCCACTCTGACCCGGTGATGATGAGAGGCCCCGGCGCCACGGCACGGCGGCGGCCACCGGCCGCGGCCGGGGGCCGCGCCGCCGGGCGGGCCGGGGTCGGTGGCTGAGTGGCACACAGCGTTGACATTTTGATTTGTCTGTTTTGGGCTGTATGCTTTCCCGTGGGGGGGTTGTTCTGCTTTCTAGGTAGATTTGGGGGTGGCGTGTTTGAGAATCTGAAATAGGGTTCGAATTCAGCTTTATAATTCTCATTTTGTTTTCCAATAAGATATTTTAGACTGTATTGTGTAATGGTTGAGTATAAACAGAGAAGTAGGGCTACACCCCACAAGTTACAGTCAGATCGTGGGGTAGTCTACCAACTTAGTTGTAAAGCCTTCTTGTGGTACAAATTTATAAACAAGTTTGAAACTCCCCCTACACGCCATGAGCCTCCCCTTGCACGGGGCACGTCGCACCGCTCTGTACTGCCCTAACGATGGCTCGCAAACAGCAAGCCCGCGGCAGCGTGTGCAGATGTCAGATGTTCACCGAACATACTCATGGGAAATTCCTGAGGTGTAGAGATGATGATCCTTGAGGAGTGCTTGGTAGAGCTCGTGAATCTCACGAAAAATCGTTTGGTAAGCGAAGAGCATGAATAATACAAGTGAAAACACCATCACAGGGTTACATTGCAATCGAAACCAAAGCGTAAAATACCCTAAGCTATCTGTGATGCATGACAGGGAAACTGAGTTGGAGTAAATGGATGGAGGTTACACACAAGACGACAGGGAATCATCATCAGATGGTGACTGGATTGTTCAAAAGCTGTACGGTCACCTGTGAGCTCAAGAACACATATCTGCACGACTATGTCTGATAGTCTCGCAAGAAGATGCCAATAAATAATGCACGGTGCATTTTAGCAGTGAGCTGCTCGACTGCTTGAAACAACCATGATCCGCAGTGCTGTCGAATGATGTCGGACAAGCAAGTCCCGTGGTTCGTGAAGGATTCTTCATCTGATTTTCAAGGACGTGTTTGAACGATGAAACATTTTGCAAATCACCAAGGCCTAGGTCATTTCATCACATGATGCATCATGTGAATATTACTGGTGTGAACTTGCATCGGATTTTGTTCATCAATGAGCCGCTGCCAAGCAGATGATCTCAACGCAAACATGAGCACTTTTGAAGATGCCAATATTCCAGGCCGTAGAGCATGTATGATGTGGCCACATGTCACATGCTTCTTGGTTCACATAGATACACCTTCGCAAGGCAAAAGATGGAACGTGTTCTTGATTACAAGGAGGTCGGTTGTGCTTTTACCCTGATTGAAACTCTTCTAATAAAGATGTGATACCCTGGATGTGGAATTCTATTTATTGATTCACAGCGTTTGTGATCCTTTTACAATCACCGAGTGCTTGTTCTGTTGAACAAGGCACTCCTCTGTAGTGCCACATGCGACAAGAACTCTACAACTGCACGGCAGCATTGCGAACCGTCAAAACAAGGCAGGATTGATTCGAAGAACATCTCATTTATTTTTATTGATGCTCAAATTTATCTGCACATTGTTTCATTTCTGACTAGGTTTCTGAAGCGTTGTGGAAACATCATGACTGAGGAAGAAATCCAAGTGCAGAAAAATCATCCTACGTCATGAAACATGGAAATGCAATGGTCAATGCACTTGATCATGGATATAGTGATTCATGATCAACAACAATTCTCTACAGTAATCTATGCGAGCAGGTGAAGTCATCCTTTTTGCAAACGTCTCTTCATGCACCGTTGAACGGTTGAGTGCGTGTGAGCCTGTCCTCTGTAGAAAAGTGAAGTGCATGAATCCTGACCGTAAGACTAGAAGAATTGAAAGTGAGCGATGACATGAGAACATATTGTTAGACAGAAAAGTCGCTCAAGGTACAGTTGAATACAAATTTCTCACAAATCATGCATTTGTGCGCAACGTGCAACGCACTGCAATTTGAAAGAAGGGTCAATCAGAGTTGATTCTGTTCAATGGTGTATCCATTATTAGTTCCTTACCTGTTCATAAAAATGTCATCATGTCTTCGAAGCATATTTGCAAGTACACTCGCGGATTGTATGAACCAAGGGCACATATTACATTACACGCTGGATGATTCAAACCTTGGCCCAACCTGCAGAGTTGAGAAAGAAGCTCGATCATCTCTTACAGATGTGATATGAGATCTTCATCTCATTCCTATCTCAGTTGGGTTGGATTCGAAGTCTCTCAATATCAAGGTTCATCCTCGCGAGTCAGGAAGGCACCATTTCATCGCCTCTTGCTCGTCCAGGGAGAGGGGGCTTGGGGAATGAGAAAAGGGGGCTACCCCCCACCCCCTATTACACAGTTTCAAATCCTTTCAAAGGTGGGTGGTTGAGGGTGCTCCATGCCTACCCCACCCCCCAACAACAGTCAAATGGAGGGGTTCTCGGAAGTCGAAGTTCCGACCAGTTTGGCCCTCATTTTGTACCATGTAAGAGCTGCAATTTTAAGTTGGTACCACAGATACTCCTAAAATGCGTACTTTTACATTGGTTTGGCGTGGTGAGGTGTCCACGCCACCAAATTCAAATCACCCTACCTCTCTTTGGCCCTGCACAGCAACGATTTTCATGAGAGCGACTACCCTCCCACATGACTTCTCAAAGGAGGGTACTCCCAATTGGCATGGAATGAAGGGACCCCTCAGGTCCTTCGAAAAAAAAAAAATATTGCCAATTTTTCCTATGAGCGCCCGGCCGGAAAAGCAACGCTATGCTGGCCGCCGTGCCCAGGCTCACTGACTCCCGGCGCCGCGCGGCCTTGAGGCTAATTTAGGCCGCAGTAGGGCCTCACTGACCGCTCGCCGAGCCGCTCGGAAACCAGAAGAATCTCATCAACTCTTCCATATCATTGCAATCAAGAGGAGGAGCTTGAAAACATGTTTGACGTAGTAATGCAAAATGTATATTTGGATCTGCAAACAAACATCTGACAAAGGGACGTTGACTGAACCCTGAACCAAAAGCAGCTCCAAATGTTATGGTCGGCTGATAAGCCAGGGGGACTTCCGACATGTTTATAGCCTCGGAATCCTACACATGATTCCTGGGGATTCCTGGCACAGCGATCGGACGGGCAGAGGAAGGAGAAATCTGAATATGATCAGCCCAGTGGTCGGGGGGCATGATGTTTGAATTGCAGATCCGACCTCTGGCGGCCCGCGTGTAAAGGCGTGTAGCCGAAAAACAACCTTTTCAAAAATGAAAATGAGCAGGTTCATTGATAAACAACTCATGTAAGAATAAAACAGCTTCCAGGATTCATGCAAACATATCAAGATTTCAAGCTTGTTCAAACCTAACAGTACAAATTTTCAACGGCAAACAGTACAAATTTTCAACGGCAACGGCGGATGAAAAACCGAGGGCCCAAAGACCCCTTTCGAAACTTTGAAAACACCAAAGGACGGGCATTCGAAACTGATACCATGGAACGGTGCCATGCTGAGCCTCCGAGTCGGCCTCACCGTTACGGTAGGCTGTTTCCGACGACGTGCCGCAGTCACTGTGCGGCTCGCCGTTTGGCACTCGTCACGTACCGTGATCTTTAACTTAACGGAAGTTCAACTTGTTGAGTAAAGCCTGTTTCGAGTCGTGCCTGAGTCTGCACTGGAATGGCATGACAGTGACAGTGCCGATTCCTGATTCTGGCAACCGTAGCACCGGGCTCCACAACTCTTTGGCCGGGCGGACGGCCCACGGTGCCTCCCGGAGTCACAGTGCCGGGAGGCGCGCGGCACGGCGGCACCGGCGGCACCGGCGCCCGTGCCCGGGCCCGGCCGCGGCTCAGGCTCGCCTCGGAGCCCGAAAATCTGATTTTAGCTGTCAGTTTATTACATTGCTACGATCTTAAAACTAGTCAAACTCTACCATTCCTCTACTACAGTAAAAATAGTGATCGTCATTTGTACGAACATTCCTTCACAAAAATACTATTTAGTTTCTATAAACATATATAGAAAATTTAGAGTTTTAATTTTCAAAGGATACAACCCTCAGCCCCCTGTTCCTCCTCTGGTCTTCCCACCCCACCCCTACCCAGCCATACTCCCCATATTCACCCGGGCTTATACCCACCCCTGTATCTCCCAACTGGCCGTACCCTACCCTCCATTTGACCAACCAATTCCGAATATTGTACCCGTGTATTCCCCACATTTTCTCATGCACCTGTTTGCCTGACGTACTACCCCTACCCCCTGTGTTCAAGGACCCCTACCTTTAAACTCGAGTGATCCGCTGTGTTACCACCCGTATTTGCCACCCTCTAGCGCCTCCTTCATTGTCCCCCCACCCCTCACCCCTAATTTCTCGGGATTTCTACCTAAGTTGACGGGGTCCTGAAGCAACGATGCCCTCCTCCACCCCTGCTTTAACACCCCCTTACCCCCACCCCCCATATTTAGACTCAGTCGTGGCATCCGACTGTTAGTTGGCGGAGGGGGTGCGCAGGGCGGTTGACAGGGGTAGGGACAAAAGTTTTGCATGGGGTGGAACATAGCATGTTCGGTGTTTGGACCATATAGTGGTGGGTAGATTCGAGTATAGACAAGGGGTACTTTATGGTTGGCTGCACAAGTCTAGGGGTGGGTATGATTCCCTGAGGGGGTCCAGGTAGAGGCTACCAGGGGTTGGTACAGGTAAGAACGAAGGCGATCGAAAGACAGGGAGGGGTACATTTTGTATAATTGGGGGGTAGGGTAGTCTGGTGTTGGACGGAAATGCAGTGAATATCGGACAACAGGGGAAGGGGAAGGAGAGGAGAGAGGAACCGGGGAGGTGGGGCGGAGAAAGCCAGGGAGAAACAGAACAAGTTGCAGATAGAGAAGGCTGAGAAGCTTCTGTTTGTGTGAGTTCTGATGAGAGCAAGAGTGATGAGGGAGGAAACGATGTTTCTTGTTTGAGGCGCCATGATATAGCCCCGGCCGCTTCTCTGATGTTTCAGTTTATGAAGTAACTGTCTTTGTTAAATGCACAGATACAAGATAAGATGCAGAAGTAATCAGTTGTTTTGCAGAAAACAGGGAAAGGATTTAACAATCTCGTACCAGGGCTAGATGAATTCCTCTTATTACACGGGTATTCCTCATCAGCAATAGTATCTCGTGGCTGCTCGAGGTCATGGGTGTTGTCATTCGGCTGTAAGAACCTGTTGGAATCTCGACACGACTTGAGCGTCATGCGTTAAGGCGCTCAAGTCATGTTTTGATGGCATCTTAGCGAGGGTGCAAATTCAATCGTTCGCAATGCACGGATTCTAGAGTAGACGTTACATGCTAAGTTAGAACGTGGGTAATCGGTCACGTTTGATTTGAAACCCTCAGATGAAATATGAATTCAGTATTTTGATTCGAAGAATATTGAATGTGATGGGTTGATATGTAGAATGTGTACAGTAAGGACACTCTACTTGGACAGAGCATGTAGGTGTGAATGAAATTTTCCAATCTCAAAGTAGACTGTTTGGAAGCTCAAACATAGTTGTCAATATGGATATTTGTATGCACTGAGATCAAACCAACCTATCATCAATTCGATCTAACTTCTCGAGCAGATTTGCAAACGGTGCATTTTGTGTTTCTGAACGAGTGAAGGAGAAAATAACGATCTGAACTTTGTCTGGGGCAACAAGTTTTTCAAAAAGTTTTTCAAAACGTTATTCGCGTCTGTTGATGCGATAGGGGACAATTACATCAAAATTATTCAAAAAAGGCGTTGCCATGAGCTCCACTTCGTCTCCGGTTGGCCCAACCCCGATGGAGATTCGGGGTGAGCGGTTTGCTGTCTCCTTCTCCTTCTCCTCTTTTTCTCCCTTCTCCTCCCTCTTTCCTCCCTCCTGATCCCCTCTCCTCTTTCCTCTTCTCCATCCTCCTCCTCCTCCTCCCTCCTCTTCCTCTCTGATCGCAGTAACTTTCAGACGATTCTAAGACTCCCACGCACCATCTCTCGTTCAATGTAAGTCAGCTTGTGGGGGAAAGCCTCGCCAGGGTGACCGTGACCCTCGTCCAGGGTGGCGAAGATAGGGACAACTCTCCAGCTCCTAACAGAGCTGACGGTGAGCCAGCGCACGGAAAGAGATCGGAGGGAGCGTCAGCCAGTACACGTCCGGACGAGGTTGAGGTGGACGTGGGAGCTTCGGAAAGGAAGAAAGAGGAGCGAGGAGCGGACAGGTTCTACGTCGGGTATTGGAATGATCCTCTCTGCTCCTAGAACACACTGATACCTTGGCAGAGGGTATGCCGTTGGCGGGAGCAAGGAGAACCGGGAAAGGCTGTCGGTCAGCAAGCACTGCTGGGTCCTCGTGTTGCTGACTGCTGGGCAGCTGCTGGACTCTCCTCTCTTCCGAGCTGTGGGCAACGCGGACGCGGATGCAGTGGACGATCTCTACAAGAAAGGTGACGAGCGACGGTCAAGGCAGCCAGACATTGAGCCTCCTCCCCTCGCAGACCCGCATCAGATCCTCAAGACATACGACTGGGGCTGGTCCATCAGCCACTTCGCGGCTGCTACTGGAATGGTGAGCTGGGCAGCTGCTGGGCCCCGCCCCACCTGCTCGCTGAGTCAGCTTGACGCGCGGTGAATGCGATGTTGCAGTACGAGATCCTAGAGTGGACGGCCGAGAGGAGGGAGACGAAGGAGCTTCTCACGAGGTTCCGCTGCCGCTGCCCTCCTCCTCATCCTTTCGTAACTTTCGCGCAGGGTCAACGACTGCGGGCTAACCCCAATGCACTATGCTGCTGCTAACGGACAAGTGTGATTCATCCTCTCCACTTCAGCTCCCTCCCTCTCTCTCTCCCTCCCTCCCTTCCTGAATGACTAGGGTGGCCAAAAGACCGTGTGGTAAGGAGGAACAGTGAATACAGGGCAAGGTGCGATGATATGCGACCAGAACTGTGTAGTACAAACGACATGTGTTATCGCGACGACGGTGATCATGATAATCATGATT
>NW_005434547.1:9125-22496 GCF_000315625.1 Guillardia theta CCMP2712
CCTCCCTCCCTCCTCCTCCTCCCTCCCTCCCCTCCCTCCCTCCCCTCCCTCCCTCCCTCCCCTCCCTCCCTCTCCTCTATCCTTCCCGTTCCCTCTATCTCCTTCGCCTGCTCGCTTCTTTCGTCGCTCATTTGCTCTTCTTCTTTCAGTATGACGCGCTCGAGTTTCTGGTCCGAACTGTCCCTGGTTCTTGTTTCTCCCTCCGCAAAGCTCAAGGCTCTGACCGCACCCGCCTCAGAATGCATCTTCGCCGAGTGCAACGACGGCAGGAAGCCCATCGGTGACGCAACTCCCACAAGCATCATCCCCCGTTCTTGCTGCTGCTCCTGCTGCTCCTCCCCCTCCTCGTGCTCCTCCTCTCCTCGTCCTCTCCTCCTCCTCCTCTCCTCCTCCTCCTCTCCTCCTCCTCCTGCTGTTCTGCTGCTTCTTCTCCTCGTGCTGCTGCTTCTTCTGCTCCTGCTCCTGCTCATGCTCCTGCTCATGCTCATGCTCATTCTGCTCGTGTTTTTCTTTCTGCTTCTCCTCCTCCACCTCCTCATGCTCCTCGTCTTGCTTCTCCATTTCCCATCCTCCTCCTGTTTCTCCTGTCCTCCTCCTCAACCACCACCAACGCCTCCTCCTCCACCTCCGCCTCCTCCTGCCCCTGCAAGTTCTTCTCCTGCACCTTTTGCAGCTCCGCCTGCTCCTGCCCCTGCAGCTCCTGCTCCTTCTCCTGCTCCCCTCCTTCCTCCTCTTCCTCCTGCTTTTGATCGCTGAACTTTCGGCAGACATCGCGAGGAAGGGCAAGTGCAAGAGGCTTCTGACCGACACGCTAGCCAAGAGGTTCTCATCATGTCGGAGCTCCGGCCCGCAGCTCACTTCCATCTCAGCGTGTTGAAGAGAAAGGCTTCCCCCGAGGGCCTCAAACTTCACATGAGGTGCTTGTGATTCCCGTCCTCCTCCTCCTCCTCCTCCCCTCCCCCTCCTTCCTTGCTGACCCCGTGACTCTTCCCTCCTCCGCCTTCACATCCTCCTTTCCTCTTCTGGCCTCCTTCCTTGGCCCTCATGCTGAAGCAGGAAAGGAGAAGAGAAGCCGAGCATCCCTCCCCTCGACCCCGATGATCGCATGGCCAACTCCGCCGGCTGCAGCTGCTGCTTTTGGAGGCGAAAGTAAAGGTACCTCGTCTCCTGCTCCCTCCCTTACTTGCTCTCAGCAGGCCAGATCGCGTGCCCGTCCTTCGCAAACAGGCAGTGGCGGTGAGAGAGGAAGAAAGAAGGATGGCAGAGGGTCAGGAGGGGAGAGGAGAGGAGGAGGTGCTCTTGAGGAGGGTATTTGGGCAGTAGGTTGAAAGCAGAGGAAGACGAGGAGGGTATCACCGTAACGATTGCTGGCAGAAGGAGGAGAAGAAAGATTTCCACGACAACGCCTTCTCAGTCAGCGGGCGCGATCGTTTTCTCAGCGGGGGGCGAGAGAGGTTCCATTCGGGCCGAGGGTCTTTGCCGGAAGAGACCATCTACTAGGGGCCCCGGCAGTTCCTCCGCGCCTTCTATAACAGTTTGCAGAGCTGAAATATTTTTCCTCCTTTACGTTACTGGGTTTGTCAAGAGTTGGGACTAGGGCGATGGTTCAACATGTCAGACTATCTCATTCAGATTTGTATTGCTGAGCTATGAACAAAAAAGGCATCCAAGCACTACCTCATGTATGTACATCTCCTTTCATTCCCTTACCTCCTCCCCACTTCACCCCACCCCACACGCCTCGTTTCCCTTTGTCCACTCTCCTCTCTCCTCTCTCCTCTCTCCTCTCGCTTGCCCCGTTTCGTCCTTCATCCCCATCCCATTGGCTCCCTACGAAGAAACCCGATGCTAGAACCATTCACACAGCTGGGCTGCTGCTGAACCCCTCCCTGCCTGAACGCGTCCATGCTCTGCCCCCAGCTCGTCATTCCTCCGCCATGGCTCCAGTCCTGCGAGGCCACCGGAGGAGCTGCGGCGAAGGAGCCATAGGGCATCTGCTGACTGGCCATCAAGCTCCCAGGGTAGGACGGGAACCCGTACGAGTGTCCCTGCTGCAAGTTGAAGTCACTCTGAGCTAGCGGCGAGACAAGATCTTGCGAGCTGATGAACTCGGCGGCAGCTGGTTGGAAGGTGAAGGGCTTGTTGACCGGAGTCGCCAAGGCTGATTGAGACAGAGCTGGGAAGGGGTTGTGAGGTTGGAAAACTGTGTTGGAGGTTGCGAACGTCGGCTGATGCTGAGCCTGGAAAGGGGTAGATGAACCAGCAAACCCTTGTTGTGCAGGAAAACCAGCCTGAGTTGGGAAAAATGATTGAGCCGAAAGATCAGACTGGCAGCCGAAAGAAGAATGCGAAGAAAAAGTGGGCTGAGCTGAGAAAGAATTTTGAGGAGGAACAGGAGCCTGAGCTGAGAAAGGGCTTTGAGCTGGAAAGGCAGACTGGGGAGGGTAAAGAGGCTGAGACGCCATCGAAGAGCTGAGAGATGGCTGGAGGGTCAAGGATGGCTGGGCCAGAGTTTGGATGCCATGTGCATCTCGGGTATGAGCTGCCGGCCCAGCAAAAGAGCCTGACATGTCGCACATACCACCGAGGCCGCGTTGGGGAGTTGAAGATAGCAGCGGCTGGCGAGAGTTTGGCATTCCTGGAGACATCTCGGGGAACTGAAGCTTCATAGCTACACCTGAGATCCCGTCAGGGAAATCGAGTTGGCGAAGGGCGTTAGTAGCCAAATGAAACTCTGGAGTGATTGAGTCTGGGGTTGCGCAAGTCTGATAGCGAGACCCGACAGGCGTCACCTTCTCCTCCAGCGGCTCAGCCAGGGACGGGAGCTGAGGAGTTCTTCGTGCCCTCCTGCGTTTCTTCACAGCGGGCTGGGCAGCAGTCGGCACGTTCAAGCCGCCTGAGCTCGACGGCTGAGTGGAATTCGATGTCAAAGTTGAAGTCAACGGCTGCAACTGCGTCGGTTGTGCGACCGAAGTCCGTGGCTTCCGGCCATGTAACGGTTGAAACATCTCAAATCCAATGACCTGCGTATTGAGAAGCACATAGTTGGCCCTAGCTGGCTTGGCTGGAGCCTTGCGACTTGTCCCCTTGCTGGCCTTCAAGCTGCCAACAGCTGAAGCGCTCGCAGGACCTGGCGGTACAGCAGACCCGCCAGCTGAGTCTTGCGAGATGATCGCCATGGCATATGAGCAACTCTTGAATCGCTTCTGCGGGCTCGACATCTCCTCAGCAGCCGCATCATCAGCCCTTTGCCCGGCTCCCTCCTCCGCCATCGACCCTCCCTCCTCTACTACTTGTCCCTCCTGTGTCAACTCCTCCAATCCCTCTCCTATACCCGTCGCCTCCTCTGGTGCTGCTTCCTGTTCCAGCATCCTCTCTCCCTCCTCCTTCCCCTCTTCCGCATTCTCCACCTCCTGCCCTGCTCCCACTCCCGCCGTCGTTGTCCCATCCTCTGACTCCGCAGTATCCGCCATTCCTCCTCTCTCCTCTGATTCTTGTCCATCAGATCTCACCAGCTCCTCTGCTCCATATCCTGCCATCGTCGCTCCTTCCTGCTCTTGTCCTAGCTGCATCACATCCTCCTTCGCCGCCACCGCCACTGCCGTCGCGACCACCTCTGCCTCCTGGTTCATGCCTCCCTCTCCGACACTCCCCTCGTCCTTGGAGGGCGTGCTGGAAGCCATGTCGTCTCCCAGCTGGCCGACTCCATCCTCTGCTGTTTCAGGGATGTCTGAGCAAGAGCCCGTCAGATCTACACAAGCCTCAGCGTCTTCCTTGGGTTGATTTGCCCCGCGTCTGCTTCTTGTGTACGCTGAGCTCCTGCCCCTGTACGATCTTCTCTTGGATCGTTTTGGTGGACTTGAAACCTCCTCCCTTACATCCTCTTCGTCTGCCTGTCCGTCGCATGATGCCTCTCCTGCCGTAGTCGCTCCTTCCTCCAATGCCTGTTCGTTGACCGTATCTTCCTTGTCTTGTCTGCCTCCTGCCGTGGTCGCGACCACCTCTGCCTCCTGGTTCATGCCTCCCTCTCCGACACTCCCCTCGTCCTTGGAGGGCGTGCTGGAAGCCATGTCGTCTCCCAGCTGGCCGACTCCATCCTCTGCTGTTTCAGGGATGTCTGAGCAAGAGCCCATTTTGATTTAACCGGAAAACTTTGAAGACTGACTGGTGTCTCGTATTTAGAAACGCGACTGGGAGACGTCGGCCCACATTGCTTGTTCAAAGCGATCTCGCATGTCTCGTCATCTTCGAGTGCTTTTCTTTGATGTGAGTTCTTCTTGTCATTACCTTTTGAGATTTCTAAGATTGAATCCTGTTCCTTTGCTTCATGTTGTCTGACTTTGTGGCGCTCAGGATTTGAAGGCCCGGGTAATTTGACATCGAGCTCTGCGATTTTGATTGTGGCTGTGACGTCACGTTTCCTGCAGATAGCAAATGCACTCTCCATTCGTCGCGCTGCGAATTCAGAGTCTCTGCTCTGCGACCTGCACTTGTGGTGCGAGGGGTGGCTTGATTCAACTCCACTGAAGGGTTTTCCTCTAGAATCATCAGCTCTGTACTCCACATCATGGCCATCCACATCCAAGTGAAGCTCTTCCGACATTTCATCTTTCATAGCGATTGAGGAAGGAGCATTTTCATCGTCCCTGTCGTCGCAGGTGAATTTTGGAGGATCATCCACAACCTCCTCCTGCAAAGCCCTTCTTTCACCCTGTTTGAAATCGAATCATCTAACGGTCGAAAGAATGAACGAGGGTAGGTGCTTACCGCAGACTGACAGACTGCTGAAGGTTCACGTTCACTCTCACTCTTACGGTTTCCATCATTCAAGTTCTCTGCAACCGTTACATCTGCCGCAACAGACGTACGCATGTCGGAGCGCACCTAGTACAAATCAAGAATCTTAGATCTAGGAAGAATCATTCCAAGTCACAAACCTCATTTTGACCACAGATCTGCGCGAGAAAAGCACCCCGATTCCGACGCGACAAGACTTTGTTATCCACGGTAGAAGTGTGCTTATGATTGTTGTTCTGTACAGCATTGTTGACTTCACACTTTGATCGGGCTGATTTCAACTCTTTGTCAGCAATCTTCGTTGAGGAATCCGCATCATAGGATCCCATGACGTCGCTCGTTTCAATCTTGGCAAGTGGATCTTCTGTTGTCTGACCATCAAGCGGATCTTCTGAAAAGGAATGCACGGATTCAAGATTATCCGCCCATCGCACAGAAAGTTTGCATTTGGTTGGCCACTCATTCAGCAAAAGACTGCTCGCCTGAACATTTAGCAAACTTCTCGATCCCTTCATGTTGCTTCGAACTGGACGTTTGTTCCTGTCAAACGCGAGAGCTGCTGATTTGTTATCTGCCGTGTCTATATATTGAGACGTCACTGCAACAATGAATTCGTCGTTCCGATTTGAGTCGGGCTTGTATTCTTCGTGATCCAGCCGCTTGACGCAAAAGAACTTGATACAATCCCACAGCCATCTCTCCTGCATCGATACTGAGCGTTTCGTTTCATTCAGCAAGATTCTCATTACCTTGACGACAGGGATCCTCTTGCGTTGAGCATACTCAAACTTGTCTCCGTGCGCATTGGTCGCGATCAAGACAGTGCATGTAGTATCCAGATGATCCGACCATGTCGCCCCGCATATTTCTGCCGCTCTTTTGAGAGTCTGCTTTCCGTTTGGCCCTGAAAGAATCTCATCATTTAGGAGTACCATGAAAGCAAACCACACCTTGTCCTGTTGAACATATTGTATGCCCATCCAGCAGTCTGAATCGATGATCCCACGGTTTTTGCAATGTGCGCAGTTTCCAGCAACTGGTGAGAAGAGTCAGGTTGGCATCCTTGCGAGGCACAATCACCTTTGCAACCAGGAAAGGTTAACCACTGAAATCTCCGCATCTCCGTTTACACAATTCATCAATCGTGTGCCCAGTATACTCTTCTCCATATTCTCTGCAGTCAAGATTGAAGGTGATAGAATGATTACCCTGGTCTTTTCTTCGATCTCGTTCTGATAATCTCCTCCCATGGCATTGACCATCATGCATACATCCTCAATCTCTTTATCGCTGTTGGCATCTGTTGCATACGCAACATTCCACCCGTAAAGTGTTGAAGTTAAATGCATGCGGCAGCCGGGATCAACCATATCAGGAATCCCTTTGCCGCATGAGAAGCAGTGCTCCAAATATTCTATCCCCAGAATCACAAGTCTATCCATCAACTTAGATTCCCGCGATAGCTGTGTCAGTTCCTTGAGAACCCTCCTTCGGAACCTATTAGCAGCCTGCATGTCGCCCGAAGAAACAACGACGAGGCTGCTGGTCGGCGTTTCATACTTGTCTCTGATGATGACTTTGTGACTGGCAATCTTGACCTGGGGTATCCCTAGGCAATCAAGCACATGGCATGCTCTTATTACTTCTTCCGACGTCAAGCACGATCCTAAAGTCGCTATCATGTTTGATTCTTTGACCATTCAACCCCTAGTCTTGATCACTGTTTTCCGAGTGAAGAAAGACTGGATCAATCACACATGGTTCGAAGATGACAGGTGTGATCAACAATTGACCTTGAAATCAAATCAAATTCAATGGAGCCTGGACAAGTCTTCTTCCATTCTTTCCAGCGCCTGAAAGCTGAGTAAGAAGCAAATCAACATTGAGCGACTATTGTAAACGACTAGATTTGTTTAAGTCACATGTAATGTGTTTTGTCGTGTGATTATTGTGCCTGCATATGCCCCTACCTGCTAGCGTGCACCACGGACACGATGTTTCAACGAAATCGAAATCATCACAGATTTGCTTTCCTTTCTTGCTAATGGATCCTCCATCCCTTCCCTCTACGTCACCCCCATCAGTTCAGTTGACAGTCATTCTGCATTCTCTGCCTACACTCTCATTCTGCATTCTCTGCCTACACTCTCATTCTGCCCTGCTCCTGCGTCTTCTATCGGGCTTCGACAGGATGAATTCGCTGAGCATGCCCGCGCGCGCCAAATGCAGAAAATCCGAAAGAAGGGTAGTTTGCTGAAAAAGTGTTATAAATTTTATTGTCTACACAAGATCATTTTCAAATATCAGATATCAATTTCATCACTTTTCGGTGAGGACAGGCTGAGGACCCCTGGCGAAAAATGGCCACTAGAGACAGAAACTATCTCCCGCCAACACAACGAAACAGTAACGGAAACTGTAACCGTAAAATCACCCGGTCCATCGGGGCCGAACAGACTCGGACTGGGTGACTGGGGGGTCCGACGGTTGAAGTTGCATAACGGTCGCCGAGATTTTGGCGAGATATTTTCAACAAGATCTCTGTAGAGTTTCAAATTTCCTAGCAAGATTTCACAACGCTAAGATCTCCCGCGGCACGAGCTTGGCCTTAAATGTCGGGGAATGTCAGGGCGGGGAAGGCAGGGCAGGAGAATGAAGAGAGAAGATGAAGAGAGACAAGTGAGCACGAGAAGGAGACGAGGAAGGAGTAGAAGTAACGTGAGAAGACTGAGCACTGCTGCTCACGAAGGAGAAGAGGAACGATCCAAGTAGAACATAGAGGCCCGATGATGAACAGCTGAATTGATTAAGTGCACACTTTTAGGATATCAGGTGATTGGAGACGAGAATGGAAAGGGGCGACTAGGCACAGGATGGGTTTGAACAGTTCGTTGCCTTGTTTGGTTGAGAAAAGGAGGAGGCAGATAATGATTTTCTCATACCGCAAGTGATTACTGTTGAAACCTCTTGACTCAAAACCCCTCCTGGGCAGCCTGGCCGACTGACACCACGCTCCCTTTAGATGAACAAGTCTACTCAATTTAACCTCGTTGTTGCTGCTGGAGCCATCGCCAGCTTCTCCATCGTCGCTCTCCAGCGACACTATGGTACACAAACTTACTCGTGTTTGTGTGAAAATGACTTGGATCGATAGCTCCCGTGCACAAGTTGAACCACGATGGCAGCACATCCAAGGTTGTTGAGAACTACAACAGATTCCGCCAGACCAACTGAAGCCATCTGGTTTGAGTAGCGTCAGGATGAATCCTTGATATGTAATGTAGACTTGGTCAAGAGATTGTCCTCTTTGCGCGCTGCACCCCAACTCTAGGGTGTTCGTTTCAGGAGCCATGACTTCTTTTCTCCGAATCCTGTCATGCCATCCCAAGTCAAACTCCATTCACGTCTGATACTGGTATTGATATCACCTGGGATCGGCATCCATTCCTCCCACTTCTTCTCCTTCTTCCTCATCCAATCTTGATGCTCGTCCTCATCGCTTGTGGAGGAAGTTGCGTGTGTATTTGCTGCCTTTGCTTCCTTTCCTTTGTCAGTCATGGTCCTTCCCCTGCTGCCAGCCGGCTGTTCGCTTGGCTGCGGTGAGGCCTGCTGTAGCGCGAACAGTTCAGTTCAGAGCTTTGATCTCCTCAAAGCAATAGAGTCTCTTCTACCTGTTTCTTTGGGTGCAAAGAAGATAGCTTCTTCTTGAGAGCAGCTAGAATCCCCTCAATTTTCTGACAGGTCGCATGTCAGTACGAGGACATGCCGTGCGAAGCATTCACGAAAAGAACCACAAAACAATCTCGCATTGAGCGATCCTTACATTCATCGCTTTCATGGTTGCTGAGAGCTTCGAGGCATCTTGTCCGGAAGATTTTGCACTCTTCGCGCCAACCACGCGTTGCAGCTGTGGATCAACAGGAGCATTTCAACCATGTGTTATGTTGAATCTGCGAACTCACATCATAGATCATTTTCCGGAGCTTCAGCCTTTCGAAGGCAAGCCTTTGGCTCTCTGATTTTGCATTCTCTTCTTTCGTTATGCTCGGCCCGGCTGTTGTCTTCCGTCCTGGTTGTTTGTGCGACTGCGAAATCTTTTTCACGACATTCTGGTAGGCAGTTTGACGTGCAATGGCTGCTTGTGCTTGAGCTTTTGCCTGAATGCTATTTACAACATTACTCGGGTGATCAGTTAGCCGTACCTTTCGATCTAGAATACTCTCAGCACTTTTAGAAGCTTTATCCAACCTGTCTTGTGTTACAAGAAATAATAACTAATTGAAAGCCCTCGCTCACAAATCAGCCTCTCGTTTCCTCCGCTTCCTGCCCAGAAAGAAGCAAAAATCAGACTTGCAATGCTTGTTGGGCACAGGAACTTCTACATTCGCTCCAGCGCAAGGGCCTTCCTCGCCATGGAGAGCGGGGAGGTCTCTGGCGCCTTGCCTGCTTTACTTTCCTGCTGTGTAGCATTCAGTGACCTTGTGGGCGTTCAGCATGACAAGCACTGAACCTGCTTATGAGCCTGCTGTGTACTTGTCGTCGGAGTTGTACTGGATTGATCCCCCCACTTGAGAAAGAAGGACGAGCCATCGGCGTCGTGGTGTTTCACTGGCAACGGAGGGCTCGGAATCTTGAGAGCAGAGCAAGTCAGTGCAGAGAGTTTCAAGGGGCGAGCAGGACCTTATGTTTCCCGTGCTCCAGCTTCCAGCCATCGAGAAGCTGCTTCTTGTTACTCCACCCTGAAAACCTTTGGAGCCCGGGCTGACTCTCCTAGCATTCGCCATCAGAACCGGGTGTGCAAGCAAGAACAAACTGCTGGACGGTCGAGCATACCTTGTGATGAAGATGAGTTGCCTCGTCGCTTTCTTTCTTTGCAATCTTCTTGATCTCGTCTATCGTCTTCAAGGCACCTGAGAGGCTTCAGAGACGGAGCTATCTTGCCCTCATGCTGAGTCACCGGTTTTAACGATCCCAACATGGTCCGTCTTCGTCGCCTCATCGGAGATAGCAGCTTTCCTTACTTCCTTGAGAGAGCTATGGTCATACCATTCATTGGCCTTCTTGAGCTTTCCTTCTTGGTCTGCAAACAAACAAGCATCAACCGATGTATAGCGATCCCTCCATAAATCCAGCCCCAGAGTAAAACCACGTTATCGTCCACATCTTCTCACACAGAGGATTCTGCAGCTGCATTCTCTTAACGTGAGATTTCATCTTCTCACCTCTACCTTCGCTGATTCCAAGCATGCATGCCAATACCGCCGTCACCAGCCGCCGCCTCCAATTCCATCGCTTCCACCATCCCATTTCTGGCATTTCTCCCGAACTATCAGTGCTGCACCGTGCCATCACTGCTGGCACTTGACCGGGCGGGCCGCCCGCTGGGTGGCCCCGGCACTCACTTCAATTCCTTGACTGCGTCACGGCCGCCCCGGCACAGTCACGCCTGGATATTCGACCATTATGAATAACGATATATAAAAAGCATAATATTCATAACGCGCCTGGTGGAAGAGGTCCCCTGTCCACCCCACTTTTGAAGTCAGGAGGCCGGTAGGGGGTCCGAAAGACTGTTTGCTGACGTTATACTTTCTCATAATAGGTGTAGTACAATCATAACAACCTTATGACATTTTATAATGACTATGTCCATGTGCCATCAGCACAATCACGGACACCTCTCAAAGGGGTCGCAGTAACGATCTGTTTGACCTCCTATGAATATTTACCTGTATTTTTGAAATTTGAGAATAAATATTCTCTGATTGGAAATCTGGATTTCAAGGTTTGTCGGGAGGCGGGGCCATGGCTCGTATCTGCAAAGGGGGAATACAAATTTTGTTGAATGAAAATCTCTCCATACCACATTATCCTTCCTAAATTTCAAAAATACATTGAGAAATCGAAATCAATTACTTGTACTACAAGACTGTAGTAATAAGTGTGGTAAAGCATTGCACAAAGATCTGAAACAGAGAAAGGAAGTGCAAACAGCACACAACGGTTGCCAGCAGCAGAGAGTTGAAGCAACGAACGATCAACTTCCTCCCTAAACCACCTTTCTCTTCAACTTTTCCTCAAGAACACGACAGATCGTCTGCTCGGAGCTATCTGGCATGTGTTTGATGGCGTTCCGATGCATGGAGACCGTCGCCCAAAGCTTGCACACATTCGAGGAGGAGAGCTTGCCACGGAGCGTGCATCTGGCAGAGCCTGCGAATGAGGATGTGCAGCCAGTGGGGAACAAAAAGAGTCGAGCCGTGCTGAAGGATGATTTCGAACAGTTTTATGGCATGAACTTGTGTGAGCACACCCTCTATCAGGGCAATCAGGGCATGGAATGTTCAAGAAACAGAAGAGCAAGCTCCGGATCCCTCCAAGAAAAGCAAGGCCCTAGCCCCCTCAATCGACGTTTTTCGTGCTACCTTGGACAATCTTTCTCTGAGGACCATGACGTGTTGACGTCTGCTTCGAAAGACAACAGACTTCTCGAGATTTTGCAAGGGCTTGCGGAGAAAAATGTCGTTGAGAAGCTGCAATGCTAAAGGGAAATCGCTTCGCCTCAATGTTTATTTATGTTTGTTTCTGTTAATTCCTTTTATCTTTTGTATATGAAACCTCGTTGATCACACACCCTCTGCCTGGTTTGCCAAGGCATCTCATTCAGGCGGAATCGCTCACCCTGAGTGGCTCAGCCCTCAGTTATTAGTATCAGAGACCTGCAAACAGTAAGCTCAAGTCTCTCAGTTGATGTGAGAGATATGTCATTCATTAGAAGTGCAAAAGTTTGGACTCCCGAGCTCAAGTCTCCGCAACAAGGAACTTACTAGTTAGTCTTAATCACGGCAGTGAATGACTTGACAGTAATCAGGAGTGATCGAGCCTACTGAATGCCGACTCACTGTCGGTCAGTCAATCCTTGCTGTCACAGTGATCAAGATGGATCGCTGGTGACTGAAAATCGGGCTGTAAACCAATTTGGCAAGACGACCCTTACCGTACGTGGCAAGTTGGCAGTTGCGAGCCTGACGCGGCCGCAGCCGCGGCGCGGCAGTGCCAGGCCTGACGGTCACGGGGGCCGCCGTGACCTGAGTGACTCAGTGACGGTACCGTGCCGTTTGACCGTCGGACCGTACGGCGAAGCGGCGGCCCGGCTGGCGCCGTCCGACTCACAGCCTCCGAGCTCGGAGTCACGGCACCGCGGGCCGTCGGTCGGACTCAGTGAGGCCGCTTCAAGCCGCGGAGCCCTGAAGTCCCGGCAAGCCGGGCCGACCGTCGTCGGACGGCGGCGGGCCGCCGGGCCTTCGATTCGGCGAGTCAACGGTTGAACCCGGCCCCCCGGGCGTCTTTCCGTCGGACTGAGACGGTCCGATCCTCTGCGGCTGAGAGTCTGCCGCCACTCGGACCGTGAGTCGTCACGGCGTGCCGCCGCCGCACTGCGGCCTGAGTGCCCGGCGGCCCGGCCTGGTGAGTCCCTCGGAGTCCCGGACCGCCGACAGTCTCCGGCCTAGTCAACCGCCGCGTGACCACCGGGCCCATACTGGCAGCGGCCACCGGCCCGGGCCCGGCCTCCGCCGGCCCGGCGGGCCGAGCCCCGGGCGGCGCGGCCCCGCCGGGTGGCCGGGCGGGCCGCGGCGTCACTCACTGCCATGCCGGCCGCCCGGCACTCACCCAGGCCGGGCCCCGGCCCGGGCACTGCGGCAAGGCGCCGCGCCGTACGGCTGCGGCACACTCTGCCAGGCTGAGCTTTGGCACAGTCACTGGCACGGTGGCACGGCCATCTGAGCACGCGCCCCCGCGTGGTGCCGCAGTCACTGGGCCCGGGCCGCCCCCCGGGCCCGGCGCGGCGCCGCGGCAGCCGCGGCCCCGGCGGCCCGGTACGCCGGGCAGCCTCCGAGCTCGCCGGGCTGAGGCCCGGGTCGGCCGGGCCGGGCCGAGGGTCGGGCCGGTGCTCAGTGTTGTGTGGGGATGAGGAGCCCATAGAAGTCAGGGAGCTCGTGCGCGGAATGTACAACATGAAGGAACGAGGAAGGGAATGAGAGAAGGGGCAGGGGAAGAAGAGGAGGAGAGAAGAAGAGGAGGAGAGAAGAAGAGGGAGAAAGAGGAAGAGAGCAGAAGATGAAGAGAAAGCGAGGAGAAGGACAGAATGGTCAGGATACAGAGAAAAGGGAGCGATCGAGTTCATATGAGCGATGGGTGTCATCGAGCGAGGGGAAATAGGCGAAGGTAAAAGAATGGAAAAGTATCTTGAGGAACAACGAGAAGTTTGCAGTCAGACAGTAAGGGAGGAAGATGGATGGACGAATACCTTGATGTTACATTGCTAGAGCTGTTGAAGCACGCAGGGGAGGTGAGCAGCTTTGATTGAGCCTTGAAAAACCAGGAAACGCCAACTAGGCTATCAGTTGCTGACCATGTAGAGGGTGAATATGCATGATGGATGAGATGGGTTGGAAGCGCGAGGATTGAGACTTTCCTGCTTGAGCTGGGTGAGGGTAGCAAAGAGGAAGAAATCCTGATGGAAGAAAAGTGGGAAGGAGAGTGTAGAGCAAGGGGAGATCATGCGAGAGGAAG
>NW_005434547.1:22596-28352 GCF_000315625.1 Guillardia theta CCMP2712
CCAGCAGAGTCAGCACTCAATTTCTTGCTAGTCTTGGCAGGAACTTTCTCTTCTCGATATGTCACTTTCTTCACAGGGTCGACCTGTTGAAACCACAAATAAGAAAGAAAGTTATCTAGACAACAAAATGAAACGGCAAATCTTTACGCACTTTTTCCATTGTGATGTTTGGTTTCGAATCTTCAAGAGATTTTCGATCTAGAAGTTCAGGTCATACTCCTCTCGTTCAAGTCCATCAAACGCTTGACCTTTTCTTTGAGGCAAGATTGTTATCGATCCTGCCCCACATGATTTCAGTATGTTGATTGAGATGGGCAACGAAGAGGTTGTTTAGTACCTGGTTGCTCCAATTTCTTCCAATCAGGGGGGCGCGGGAGCATGAGCATGAGCATGAGCATGAGCATGAGCATGAGCATGAGCGAATGCCTTGTGATGTTCGCGACAGAGCCTAGTGCCCTGTTTGAGTGTTTGCAATGAGGGGGAAGAGGAGGAGCCGAAGGGAGAAGGAGGAAGAGCTGACATTGATGCAAGAAGGTTAGGAGCGAACATGCCTGTAGACCAAGAGAAGCTCGCGAAGCTCATGGCGTCGGTTGGTACCGTGGTTGTTGGGTACTCTGCCACTGACTCCATGAAGGTGCGAACTGGAGGGAAGGGATCAGTCCGTCGTAAGAAGAAGGCCGTCCATAAGACTGCAACAACAGGTTGTGCATGGGATGAGGAAGGAAGAGAGGAAGAGAGGAGGAGAAAGACAAGTAGGAGGAGGAAGAACAAGAAACTAGAGGGAGGTAGGCAGAAGAGAGCGAGAGCAAACAGGACATGCAAAGAGGAGAGAAGGGAAGAGGACAAGAGGAGTCAAGGGAGCAAGGGAGAACAGGAGGAGGAGGTGGTGGAGGTGGTGGAGGTAGAGGTGGAGGTAGAGGTGGAGGTGGTGGAGGAGTACTGACAGTAATTAGATGACAAGCGACTTCAGAACACTCTGAAACGATTGGGAGTGAACAACATCCCTGGGATCGAGGAGGTTAATCTGTTCAGAGACAACGGCACCGTCATCCATTTCAAGAACCCCAAGGTGGCAAGAGGCTGGGAGCTCTGGCAGGTCTGATCCCCTTGCAGCAAGTACAGGCGTCGATAGGAGCCAACACCTACGTCATCAGCGGGACAGCTGAGAACAAGAAGCTGCAGGACCTCCTGCCCGGCATCATCAACCAGCTCGGGCCCGACAACCTCGAGAACCTCAAGATGATCGCCGAGCAGTTCTCGGTCTGACCCTTCGCTGCCCCCCTCCCCTCCCGCCCGCCTGCACCCCACGCCCTCATTCTCGTCTGCCCCCTTTTATCCCCTCTTTCCCTTCCTCCCCCTCCCCCTCCACCACCTCCCCCCTCTTCCCCCTTCTTCCCCCTCCCGCTTCCTGCTTCGCCTCATTTCCCTTCGCTGTCCTATCGTGACCTGACATGGGGAGCAGGGCAAGGCAGGAGAAGCCGCTGCTGGAGGGGATGACGATGTGAGAAATCAGCCCCCCTCGTGCCCCTCGTGCCCCTCCAGCTCCACTCCCAGCTATTGCTCTTGCTCTCCCCCATTCCCTCCCTTTCAACTTCTCTCCCCTCTCCTCCTGCTCCTCCCCCATTGCTGCAACAGCACCTCCATCACTCTTACTGTTGACTAGCACACTTGTACATGCCCTCCTATTGGTCACTCGCTCTGTCTTTCCTTTCATCGTCTTTCCTCGTCCCCCAGCTCGCCCCCCCTCCCCTAGTGTGCGGTATGAGTGAGTTGGCTTCAGGTGCCCGAGATCGTCGAGGACTTTGAGCAGGCGTCCAAGGAGTGAAGGAGTGAAGGCGTGAACAAGTTCTTGTTCTTCTCGGGGCCGGGAGGAGGACAACAATCATGTGCAGTTTCTCTTTAAACGTCTGAGAGCATCGGAGGCTCTCGCAGCTTCTTGCTCCCCCTTGGCTTTCGCTTGCTTCTGTTGCCTTGCGTGTATCTTGTGATTGAACGGTTGATGGGTTGACCCCTCCCCTCCCTCCTCCCCCCCCTAGCCTGGACCACTACCAGCTCGCCCCCAGCTGACCCTTAGTCTCTCTGTGGACGCAAAAGTGGGTCGGACAGCGACGGGCCTTGGCATGAACTCCTGCGTAGAGCTAAGAAGCGAGCTGAGGAGAGATTCTCCCCAGCTAGTCTCTCACCTCCTGTACCTCGCCCAGCTGCCTTCCAGCTATAAAGGGAGTCAGTTTGAGTCAGCTCTACGAGGAAGGCAAGTGAGAACCGACGGCCGTCAGCCGCTCCATGTCACCCTCCAGCCATGACAGGCTGCAAGCTGCTGGACCAGAGCTGGGCAGAAGGAGGTGGGGGGGCCGCAAACTGATCCCTGCCGAGGAGAGGGGAAGGGCTGCAAGACTCGCCAGCTCCTGCATGAGATAGGTCAGAAGCTGCTAGAGAGGGCGCAGCAGGATCTTGTGTTGGGGATGGAGCAGGAACAGGGGCAGGGAACAAGCCGCTGAGCAGGAGCAGGAGCAGGAGCAGGAGCAGGAGCAGAGACCTCAGGACCGAGACTTGCGATGTCGCGAGGCGAAATGTCGGGGGACGTCAACATTTCTGTCCAAAGATGAAGATCCAGTGAGAGAAGAAGAGGAAGAAGGAGATGAGGGGGAGATTAGAAAGGAGATGGGGAGGAGAGGAGGGAGGAGGAGGGGAGGAGGCGAGAAACAGGTGGTTAATCACAAGCACTTGCCGGTGCTCATGTGCCGCCTGACCTGCTAGCTCATGACAATCGGAAGGTCAGGAGCGGAAGGTCAGGAGCGGAAGAGGCAAACCTGAGGAGGAGGATGCAGAGTAGCTGAGAGAGAAGGAGGGAGCAAGAGTAGCGGGACCTGAGGAGGAAGAGAAGGAGAAGAGACTGCTGCCATGTATGTCACTCATGGTCCAATGTGCGAGAAACGCACCTTGGCTCTCCTCTTGAAACGCACGATCGGCAGCAGGCAAGACGTTCATGTCCGACGTCGAGGTGACCTGTGGGATCGTTGAGATGTGAAACGAGAGCTTGTGGGGGTCAACAAGTGAGCAGGAGCAGGTAAGAGGGAAAAGGACCTGTACAACATGTACAAGTGAATGAGAAGTGTTGCTGTTCATACCTGGTGGTTATCTGTTCTCATGATCATCATGACCCAGTTGGTGGAGACAAGAGGAACAAGCAGAGACAGAGAATAAGAGTAGATGGTCAGACTCAAGGATAGGAGACTGCAGGGGAAGCAGACGGACACAAGGCGAGCACAGCATGAGGAGCGATACAACATGTGACAACAAGGAGAGTCAGGCAGAGGAGCTAACCGTGCTTGATAGAATGTTGCTTGCGCTCCTGCCACATGCTATCAGAGTTTCATGTCAGCAAACTCCCCTGCTACCTCCTCAACCCTCAGCTCCCTCGCGTGTCGCTGCCAAAAGAATGAACGAGATAGAGTTGGAGGAGACTAGCGACCTTGAGGTGATTGCGACATCCGGTGTCAAAGCCATCTTTCCTCACCCAATGCAAACTGAGCAACAAGGTGACTGATGTCCAACGAGTAAACAAGAAAGACGTCAAATGTTGTATACTGCGACTACTCAAACAAACGCAATTGTGACACATCAGCAACCAAGAATGACCAGATATCATGCAAGTACAATGAAACATCAAACAAGGAGGCAAGTTGAAAGATAGTGCCAGTCTGGTCATACTCGTTGCGACATCCCAGTTTGTCTCGTCCGCAGTTGCAACACAGTGCGCACCAAACCCACTGGAAGCAGCATGAAGTTACAACCTTGCGAGAGCAATCGGAAATAACAATGATGAGAAGAGAAAAGGAGAGAGAGAAAGCGTGAGGAGGAGCATCAAGACATCAAGTGAAATGTGTAATCAGATGACTGGAGGTTCAAGACAAGAGTGACCTGATGGCGATTTGAGCAGCTGATAGTCAGATACCCCCGTTTATGTCTCTTGACGTGCAAGGGCGCCTTTGAAGGACTCGAGGGTCAGCAAGTAAATCAAGAACAAACAAGCAAGTAAAACAAGAGCAAACAAGCAAGTAAAACAAGAGCAAACAAGCAAGTAAATGAAGAACAAACAAGCAAGTAAATGAAGAACAAACAAGCCCTTCCGGGAAAGATTCATTGTTCTCCCTTGCACTCTTTGTATCTCTTTCTGACTTCACTTGCCTGCTCCCTCCTCTTTCTCTTCTGTCTGACATCTCAGTTTGCAATATCCATCAAACCATGATGCCGCCCCTCCCACCATCGTACCAATCATCTTCATTCACATTCGCATTTGCGTTCGCATCGCATCACGAGGCTCTTCACTCACGTCACAGCTCTCAGCTTTCTCTTGTGCTCTGTCAATGTGCTTGCAACTTGTCAAGGTCTGGAAGCTGCTCCGGTCAACACCAAACTCTTCTTCTACACTGACAGCAGCATCCGCAGCATCTGACATCATTCATCACCCGAGCAACCGCGACCTGCTCCTCTCTTGGAGTACCTTTGGAGAGCAAGTCCTCTCTCACTTGTTGAAAGGCGTCTTCCTGCCCTGACCACTTCCCTTGGGCTGCAGCACATTCATACCTGCCGTGCAACAACCAGTCAGGCAAGGATGACCCCTCCCTTCCTTGCTACCGCCTCCTCTTGCCATGCCTCTCGAGATCGTTTCGTCTGCCGGCATCGAAGCAATCTCTTTCCGCCCAGCGCGCTGCCATGCTGCACCCGTCCTCCACCCCATGCGCGCAGGTGCAGCCGCAAGGGCACCTGACCCACTGGTTGCCAGCTGAGCATGCAGCAGAGACGTGTCCTCGATTGTGCAGGCGGAGGGAGAAAGCGGCGCTGCAGCTCGTCCCCTCAGTCGATGGGTCCACGTGCTGCAAGGAGCCATGAGGCAGCAGCAGTGCTGGGGCACCAATCCATCGTACCTCGCAGCATGGCAGGCAGATGAGCCTGACGTCTGTTGACGGAGAGATGGAGGAAGCAACTGCTTACATGTCAGCTACGAGATCTCCTCATGGTACTCCAACCAGGCTCAGAGATCATTCCGACATCTCTTCGTCTCATCTCTCCTCGCGCTGTGTCACGAGAACAACCCGTCAGTGTAGGTCTCTTTTCCCTCTTCTCTAGGTTCAAAGGCCCTCCAGGCATCCGCCCTTCACTGACCTCCTTCTCTTGGTTGCTGCTGAGAGCCTGCCTGTCCTCCATGTCCTGTATATCCCTCAGCTTGAGGCTCTCCTCCTCATGTAGAGCCTCTCCCTCAGCTTACTAAGGCTCTCCTCCTCCTGTAGAGCCTCTCCCTCAGCTTACTAAGGCTCTCCTCCTCCTGTAGAGCCTCTCCCTCAGCTTACTAGGGCTCTCCTCCTCATGTAGAGCCTCTCCCTCAGCTTAAGGCTCTCCTCCTCCTGTAGAGCCTCTCCCTCAGCTTACTAAGGCTCTCCTCCTCCTGTAGAGCCTCTCCCTCAGCTTAAGGCTCTCCTCCTCCTGTAGAGCCTCTCCCTCAGCTTAAGGCTCTCCTCCTCCTGTAGAGCCTCTCCCTCAGCATACTAGGGCTCTCCTCCTCCTGTAGAGCCTCTCCCTCAGCTTAAGGCTCTCCTCCTCCTGTAGAGCCTCTCCCTCAGCTTAAGGCTCTCCTCCTCCTGTAGAGCCTCTCCCTCAGCTTAAGGCTCTCCTCCTCCTGTAGAGCCTCTCCCTCAGCTTACTAAGGCTCTCCTCCTCCTGTAGAGCCTCTCCCTCAGCTTAAGGCTCTCCTCCTC
>NW_005434547.1:28452-35593 GCF_000315625.1 Guillardia theta CCMP2712
CTCAGCTTACTAAGGCTCTCCTCCTCCTGTAGAGCCTCTCCCTCAGCTTACTCAGGCTCTCCTCCTCCTGTAGAGCCTCTCCCTCAGCTTAAGGCTCTCCTCCTCCTGTAGAGCCTCTCCCTCAGCTTACTAAGGCTCTCCTCCTCCTGTAGAGCCTCTCCCTCAGCTTAAGGCTCTCCTCCTCCTGTAGAGCCTCTCCCTCAGCTTAAGGCTCTCCTCCTCCTGTAGAGCCTCTCCCTCAGCTTAAGGCTCTCCTCCTCCTGTAGAGCCTCTCCCTCAGCTTAAGGCTCTCCTCCTCCTGTAGAAAAAAAAGAGCCTCTCCCTCAGCTTAAGGCTCTCCTCCTCCTGTAGAGCCTCTCCCTCAGCTTAAGGCTCTCCTCCTCCTGTAGAGCCTCTCCCTCAGCTTAAGGCTCTCCTCCTCCTGTAGAGCCTCTCCCTCAGCTTAAGGCTCTCCTCCTCCTGTAGAGCCTCTCCCTCAGCTTAAGGCTCTCCTCCTCCTGTAGAGCCTCTCCCTCAGCTTAAGGCTCTCCTCCTCCTGTAGAGCCTCTCCCTCAGCTTAAGGCTCTCCTCCTCCTGTAGAGCCTCTCCCTCAGCTTAAGGCTCTCCTCCTCCTGTAGAGCCTCCTCCCTCAGCCTTAAGGCCTCTCCTCCTCCTGTAGAGCCTCTCCCTCAGCTTAAGGCTCTCCTCCTCCTGTAGAGCCTCTCCCTCAGCTTAAGGCTCTCCTCCTCCTGTAGAGCCTCTCCCTCAGCTAAGTCTCAGCCTCTCTTCTCGTCGCTGCTCATCTCAAAGATCTCCATGGCCTCCCGCCCTCCCCTGCAGCCTCCCGGCACAAGTGCAGCAGCAGTAGGTCCGTGAGGGCCCTAGAGACCCACCATGGGGTGTGAGAGGAGAATGGGGTAGTAGGGTAGGGTAGGTGTCGGATCGGATCCTCGACTCCCGGCGAAGACTAGTACCCCACCCCCCATTTGAAGCACTTGCATGAAGAAGCCAAGGGCCGACCGTACAGGGGTGACTGTTACTACTATGATAAGTTACTGACGGTTACTGTTAGAACCATGACGGTTAAGTTAGCACAAGCCGAAAGCTGAGTCATCCCGAGTCCCCGGCCCGGCGGTCAAGCCTCACGGTCCGATCTGCCACGGTCAGCATGCCATGATGGTGCCTACTAACTCAAGGCCGCGTCCGGAGTCGGGCCGGGCCGATCACCGTCACGCTGAGTGACCACAGTGATGAGTCGGGCCCAGTGTAAGTTTGAGCCACTGGGCCAGCCTACTACTACTAAGTGTGGCACTGAGATGATGGGCCGATGATCCCGCTGAGAGTCGCCGGGGGGGGCCGCCCATGAATCAGCGGTTATCACACCGTCACAACTTCCGAAGTTCGGCGATCATCTGAGGCCGCCGGCTAAAACCCACTGGCATCAGCCTGGCAGGCCAATGGCCGCTCACAGAGTCAGCCAGGATTGTACCACACCGCAGCAAAACTTGAGACTGAGACACTCTGCGGGGCGGCCGCCGGGGCCCGGCGGTGTGCCGCCGACTCGGGCCGTACGGTCGTCCACCGTCCGCCGGGTCTGTGCCTAACGGACCGCCCGGCCCGGCTGCCAGCGAACTTGACTGGCCGCCCAGTCACTGAGGGCGCCGGGGCCCGGCCCCGGCCGGATAATCCCTTCACCGGTCCCACCGTGTCCGATCCGACGGGCCGGGCCGGCCCACGGCTGCGGTGACTCCGGGACCGTACCGCAGTGGTACTACACTCGGAGGCTCAGTCCCGGGCCGATCAACCAGCGGCCGCGGCCCTCAAGAAGTTCGGCCGAAAGTTCGGTCACTGTGACAAATCATACTAGAGTGCCGGCGCTGCCCCGGGCGGGCCCTGCCGAGGATCGTCACGGTATAACTTTGAATCAAGCTTGCAAGGCCCGGCCGCTGCCTGGCAGCCCGGCGTGCCGGCCGCCCCGGGTGGCCGGGCCCGGTGGCCGGGCCAGGCCGGCTGGGCCCCGAGGCGGGCCTCCGACAAGAGCGTGACCGTGAAGGACCGGGACCATCCAACGCCCGGCTATTCGACTATGACCCCTTGCTAGTCAATGCGTCCCATTACTACCCTACCCCCTCTCTTTCTGAGTTCGTGAAGTCATGACTACCCCCTCTGATAGATGATTGCAGTGTAATTCAGACATCACCACCCCCTCCTCCATACCCCACCCCTCCGCTCGTACACCCACAGTTCAAACACTCCTCGATAACCACCCCACCATGACTTTTCTATGAAAAGTACCCACCTTCACGAGGTTGGCAGTCTTCCATCACCCTACCTGTCCCATGCATGATGATTGACTACCCTACCATAGAAAATAGGTCCTTATAGAGGTCTATGGACGGGTATATTCCACATACCCACCCCCTTGTGTCCTTCTTTTTCTACGGCGGATCCAGAGGTTTACCTGTCCCAACGCTGTGAGACCACCCCACAACGACCACAGACTAGACTACCCCACCCCTTAATTTCCGCAGGTAGTGCACCACCCACCATTGAGATTTCATGATTCTTCTCTCATAGGAGTACCCTAGAACCATATTCATCCTCGACCCACCCCGTCATTAAGTACCCCACCCCACACACTCGTCACGCGCAGGACCCCTCAGCAATGCGCTCTGGGCCGCTTATTCTGGCCATCACCTCGCTCGCGCTTCTTGCGACATGCACGTCTCTCCACTCCTCCTCCTCCAATCCCTCCTCCACCCTCTCTCCGGCTCTCTCCTCGGGTCTCCGCCTTCGACCGGCCCCCATCCAGCCAGGTACCTCATTGGCATGCCATGAATCTAGATGCGTCCGCTGCCGGCCGCGGCTGTGACGTATGATTGATGCGCGCAAATGGTCCTGTAGGAGAAAAGAAGTCTGACATTGTGTTGATATCTTGTTGTCTTGATCTAACATCCACTTGAACGAACATGATATTGGGTTCAAACCGCACATTTTTATCGTTTGTGTTGAGGAGACGTTTCGCAGCCCTTGCATGATTCCTTTGTTGCGATGATGATTCTTCTTGTCCTCATCGTTTTTCTAGAGGAGCAACTGCAAGTCCATCGTGCCGGCTCAAGGGTTGCCCACAAATTGAGGACGACGTCTGCTCTCGGCGATGATGACTTGGTGCTCTAATCCATTTTCTTTCCTGAAATTTGCGCTAATGGTGTTACCTCTGTAAAAAGGAGCAAGAATACTGTGACACGTGTATGGAGCAGGTAGCAGCATGGCCTTTTCTTTGCTGACTCTAACTCAATGGCCCCAGTACATTGCTGCTGCTGAAATCGCTGCGAGACGAAATGCTGAGAGATTGGCTTCCTCTGCTGTGGAATATTACCAAAAGGCCAATCATTTCTTCCTGAACCGCCTTCGCGGAGGAAAGAGGAAGGCCAAGGAAGAATCTGAGGATGAGGATGAGGAAGAAGAAGAAGAAGAAGAAGAAGAGGAGGAGGATGAATCCGACGAGGTTCGAACTCGTTTGAAGAAGAATGCGTATAATGCCGAAAGCAGGTTGAAGACTCTGAAGACGAAGACGAAGACGAAGACGAGGATGAAGATGAGGACGAAGACGAAGATGAAGAAGAGGAGGTGCTTTGCTTTTTGATATTTGTGAACCCGTCTGAATTTCGTATCAAGGATTCTTCTGAAGCTCCCAAGCGCAAGGGGAAAAGCAAGACCACAATCAAAGAGATCAAGGAAGACAAAGGTGGCCGCAAGGGCTCTGGCAAGAAGAAGGTCATCCGATACTGGCTACATCTCCACGTGCTTACATCCAGATAGCATGAAGAAGAGGAAGAGGACGAGGACGAGGACGAGGACGAGGACGATGATGAGGTCAGGCTCTAACAAGAGCTTCATCTTGTAACGACCTATGACAGGAAATGAAGAAGTCCAGCAAAAAGCATTCAAAACATGGAAAAAATCAGAAGAAGCAATCACACGGAAAGTCGAAGGTACTAAAATCAAACCACATCCTAGTTTGCTAACATCGATGCAATGCAGCGTAAGGATTCGTCTGAAGATGACTCTGAAGATGATGACTCTGACGAGGATGATAGCTAAACCTTCCGGCTGCTCCTGTTGAATCGGTTTCCAGAATATTTGCTGAGTTGGGATCTGGAATGAAGTATTTTCTTTGTTGGATTGAGTGACAGAAGACGACAAGATTGGATTTCTTTTTTGTTTTTCCATCACATTGAAAAAACTTTTGCCGTCCGGCAGAGTTTGACATCGCTCATTACATCTCAACATCAATGTGCACACGCGATGCAGATCTGCCGAAGAGAGCAATCTTAACATCCGGCAGTTTCTGTGAAGCAAGAATCATCACAACAGAGCCAGCAAGAGGGGCAAGGCGAACCTGAGAGAGAACAACGTCGAGTCTCGCGTTGAGAGTGTTGTCGCAGCAGATCATGTGATCAGGCGTGTACAGCTTCACACCTCCCGCACAACTGCACATGCCGGTCAACAGATCCATGACCCCTCCGACAAAGTGCCGCGGGGGCTCTCACGGGGCGGTGGGGTCGTTCTTGTCGGGCAGGAAGTCCTTGTCCAAGGTGACGTCACACTTGTTCCCGGTCGCGTTGGTGAACTGAAGGTCCCATGAGCTTCAGCATGTGTGGCGCTATGGAGCGCAGGCAGGTGCACCTGGTTGGCAGCGTCCTTGAGAACGCCTTGCACGACACCCTGATCGGACTTCCTACACCTCACGACCACCTAGCAAGGAGGATGAGCTCGAGGGGAGATCGCTAGCAGAGGTTGACTCACAGCAGGCTCCATCAACTGGTAGAGGCCCTGCAGCACCAACTTCTGGCACATCTCCTTGTACCTGCAGTTCAAGGTCAGAGCTTCTCAAGCTCTCGATGGCGGAGCTCTTGACCCAGGCGCAGACGCATCCCCCAGCTTGTTCAGTTCGTTCATAACTACTGTCTTGACTTGATTGACGACTTCGTCTCTCGAGGTAAGAACACGGAGGCGAGAGGCATTCACCTGCATGCACGTAAGAGAGGGAGACGCAAGTGGGCGAACGAGGAGGCACCTCGTTAGAGAAGGCAATTCGTTTCTGAATTTCCACTTGCTTCAACTTCCTGTCGAACTCAGCCTTGACCTTGACCTGCAGAGGCGGGTCACAGACAACTATGAACTCTAAACCCTGGGCAAATTTCCTTCTGCTCTTCCACAAGGCGGAGTTTCTCGATGTTAAATTCCTCCTCTGCCATCACTTCCAGTCAGAGCCTTGTAGACCGCACAGGGCAGGGGCTGACCAGCTTTGATGTTGATCTCCTGGGCCTTCTCCTGGGCCTCTTGCTTGATGAAAGAAACCATCTGCTACCAAGTCAACCTCCAGTGAACTCAGTTAGGACTAGAGCCTGACCTGGGTGATAGCCTTGTTTGTGTCCATCTTGAATTGAAAGGCAGAGACACAAGGACTGAAACACCCAAGGCATTAGATGAAGTTCGAGAATCTCAGCAAAGGCACGAATCCTTGAACTACCGAGTACAAATTTCCAACTGTTTCACTGCTGTTGCTCATGATAAATGCTAGTCATTCTGTGGTTTCGGTGGGAGACTACCTCTGCACAATGACCTCTCCAATATATTCGTACAAGGAGATAATTCAGATCAGTCCATGCAATAATTGAGCATTTCCCTACCAAATAAGGCTATGGAAGTCGTCACAAGGTGACAAACACACAGTGATGGTCCAGTAAATTCTAAACACCATTGCAGCACTGAAGCAAATCCTCTTGGTAACTCAATAATCCTCCGCCATACAAGGAGGTGCTACACTAATTTACAAAAACACAGGCAGTCGAGCAGCACGCGAGGTCGAGTAAACAATCTCAGTCACATTACAAGGGTCACTACGTCCATCTTCGTTATGAGCATGAGAGCAGATGACACACCCAAGAAACACACACATGAATCAAAGGGATCGTTCGTCAACGACCAACGAAACTGACGTCTATCTTCCACCGTTCTATCTCACTTGTCGAAAAGGCATCGGTGTGCGAAAGTCATCATGGTTCATATCATGCTCGGGTCGAGTACACAGGTATCGGCTGGAGTCGGACTCTTCTCCTCTAGCATTCAACGTGCGTCTTAAATCCTCAGCTCCTCCCACGCTAGACACGGCTCGCCATCCTTCATGAAAGGTAACTTCGTGACCCCATTCCCCGATAGATGCTTCTGCTAGTGCGCTGCTTCTCTCTTGCACGCTCACATGTCAGCATGCTCATGACATTTTGATGATATGATTGATGGCAATTACCGCATCTTTCCCTCCATTCTTCCCTGCAAAGCAGCGGGGTGTCGCTACCATCTCCCTGACAAGGACATATCGCCCAATCCCGTGGAATATGTCGTTAATAACAGATCTTCTCGCTCGGAAGCGATATCATCAATATCTATGATCATCTTCATCTTCATCAGCATGTTCGTCTTACTGCTCTCTTCTCTTTTCTGCATCTTTTCCCTCCTTCCCTCCCCATTTCTCCACATGCCATCGCGGCGACTGAAAGAGGATTCCCCCTACCCACCCTCCACCCACCCCTCATAGAAAACACGGTTTGCTCCACACTACCCCATGTACCAGACATTCACCCCCCCATTTTCATTATAAAGTCCTTTCAAAGACTCCAATGTCATTCCTTAGCGAAATCAGCCTTATTCTTCAGTAGATAATGCACTAGTCTAGCAGGAAAGGCTTTCAGAAGCTAATCCTCTTGACTCCGCCTATTCGTACCCCCCATTCCAATCGCTAACCCACCCAATTAACAAGGCACCTTGGGAGAAATTTCCAAGCCAGAGTTGGCAATTTTATATGAATCCTTATCGAATAATTATGAGAATTTGAGGTGTAAATTTCATTTTTAGCTCTAGATTTTGAACTTACAATCGCCAACTTGTATGTAGGAAAAAGAAAAAAAGAGACGTAGGCGTAGATCATACCCAGATTTTTCACTTAACTTTTTACCGAAGGCGGCGGGCCGGGCCGGGCAGGGGCCCGCCCCACTTCAGTGTGCCCCGGCCCGGCCCGGGCTCGGATGGCCCGCCGCTGGGGCATCGGACGGCGGCATTCCAGTCGGACCGGGTGACCGTGACTGCAGTGTCGCAGTCA
>NW_005434547.1:36678-39987 GCF_000315625.1 Guillardia theta CCMP2712
CCGTCCCCTCCGTCCCCTCCCGTCCCACCCCCCCCTCCCTCCCTCGACATTTCAAGGACCGTGCGCATTTTTTACCTACTTTGTCAGTATCCAGACTTCAACCAAGTGTTTTGCAATAATCCATCTCTCTTGGCCCGTTTGATACCTCTGCGGCTGTGAAGATTTGGTGGAAGGCATCGTGTCACATTAATCTGTACAGTGCTGGCCAATCCAAGTCAGATAAGATGGAAAAAGAATTTACCATAAGGGTGCAACATCCCCTCACAATTCACTTCTACACCTGCATTCAGAAACGGAAAGGCAGGTTGTTCTTGGCTCATGGCAACAAACGCAGGCAGTTGCTTGCAGCGAACGAAACAACGAAAATGGAGCAAGCATCTCTCCCAAAATATCCTGATTTCACACTGAGGAACATTCTGGGAGTGCAACAGCGACTGAAAACCCAAAGGGAGACAGTACAGTCACTGAACGATGAATCAAGAAAAGAAATTTGACGAGATGAGATGAGTTCAGATCAGATCAGATCAGATCAGATCAGATCAGATCAGATGAGATGAGTTCAGATCAGATCAGATCAGATCAGATCAGATCAGATCAGATCAGATCAGATCAGATCAGATCAGATCAGATAAAATGCAATAAAGTGTAAATGTGATGAGATGGATGATATAGAATCAGATGGGATGGAATGATATGGGAAGAGATGGGACAAGACGAGTTGCACAGCAATCAATCCAGTAACAATGTTCTTTATCTGCTTCTTTGTTTTCGCTGCTTCCTACGATAGAAAGATTTTGATAAGAAGTGCTTTGAAGGAAGTACGATTACAAGAAATGGCATCAACCGATTGAACTTGACTCTGTCAGTGAAATGATGAGATCATGTCTCTTCCGAGTGTGTACCGTACCCGGTGACCGCGAGGCTCCGAAGCCTAGAACCGTAGTACACAGGGCGCGGTTCTTATGATGGGCCCGGCCTGTAAGTCGCGCAGGCTAAGTTCCAACGCCGGCCCGGTACCGGGCCCGCCGGGGCGGACTTGGGCCTGGCGCGGCCGGCCCCCGACCCTAGTAGTACACAGGCACCGTCCGTGCCACGGTGACTCTGACTGGCACGGCCCCCGTTGAACCGTTGAACGGCGCGGCCGGGCGGTACGGTCGGCTCGGCGAGTCCGACGGTCCAGGCCCTCCTGGCACTGCAGCGGCACTGCCGCGCGGCAAGCGGCGGCCCGCCACCGTGGACGGTGCCACCGTGATCGGACCGTCACGGCGGCGGCACGCCACCGTGGACGGTGCCACCGTGATCGGACCGTCACGGCGGCGGCACGCCACCGTGCCACGCCGTGCAGCAGGCTGCCGCGGGGCCCGGCCCTGCCGCCCTGGCATCCCCGCGATCATCGCCGGATCATCCTGATCAGATCCGATGATCCGGGACCGTACGCCGAATCCGGCCCGGCCGGCAACTTGCCTTGAGACAGTACTAAGCGGCTGTTACGCCTGAGCGGCCTCCGACGATGACACTGCCATGACTCGGAGTGTCACGGCGACACCGTGTGACACGGCCCGGCCTGCCACCGGACGTCCACTCAGTGACTGTCATGACGGTCCGACCATGATTCAGACCGGGCCGTCACGGCCCGGTACGGCCCGGAAGTTCCTCAGTATGCCATCATCCGAGCCTGAGCCGCCGCCCCGCGAAAAACTTCTGGGCCGCAACTTGGCAACGCGGCGGCTATGGCGGCCGCGCCCACGGTCCGACTCGCCCGCCCGGCCCGGCGGGCGCCGCCCGGCGGCGCCCCCCCGGCAGTCTCAGTGGCAGAGACAGCCGCTCCGACTTCCGAGGCCGGCGGGAGTCCGGGCCGCCGCCGGGCAACCGGTGATGGCCGGCGGGCCCCGGGGCACCGTGCCGCGCGGCTGCGGGGCCCGGCCCTCAGCATTAGTCCACACGGGGGCCGAGGCAGGCTTGCGCATCAGGATGGACCATGTCCTGTTCATCCATCGCAGTGTCAGGTGAGAGAAGAGGAGAAGGGAGGAGAGGAGAGGAGAGGAGAGGAGAGGAGAGGAGAGGAGAGGAGAGGAGAGGAGAGGAGAGGAGAGGAGAGGAGAGGAGGGATGAGGGGAGAAACGGACAGGGCACGAGACAAGAGGAGAGGGTAGGACAGGAGAGAAGAGATGAGGTAGGGAGGGGAGACGAGAGAAGAAGTAGAGGGATGAAAAGATGCTCTCTCCCAACTGAGGGAGGGCAGTGAAGGGGAGGGAGAGGCAGGTGAAGAAATAAGGAGAGGAGAGAGGAGAAGGAGGAGAAGCGTTGAGGTAGAGAGGGGAGGAGGGAGGAGGGAGGAGGGAGGAGGGAGGAGGGGAGAGGAGAGAGGAGAAGGAGGAGAAGCGTTGAAGTAGAGAGGGGAGCCCATGGTTGGGTATGAGGGAGAGGATGTGTAGTCGGAATAGGAGCGAGGGCATTGAGGTTGAGAGGAGAGGGATGAAAGAGAAGAAAGGAGGATGCGTCCAGGCAAGGGAAGAGGAGAAGCGAGGGAGAGAGCGATGAAGGAAGAGGGGCGGAGGTTTGAATCAGAAAGGGAATGCAGGTCAGTTGAAGGGATCCAGGCAGGGAGTCTGTAAGGATGGGGGGCTGAAGGCAGATGAGAAGGGAGGTAGAGGAAGATAATATTTGATCAAACCCCCTGAGTTCTCCTTGCTCAGTGTCTATCGGATTCCTCCTAGAGACTCCAACAGAAGCTTGAGGTGAAAAGATGCTTTTGTTCTTCCTTTCCTGTGCATTCGGTTGTCCTCATGGTATCATCGCCGCCTCCCAATCCTTGTTCTACCACGTCCTCGTCCCCGTCCTTGTCCCTGTTCTCGTCCTTGCCCATTTGTTCCTCCTCCTCTGAAAGTTGTAATTGTAATCCTTTTCCTGAAAGTTGTAATTGTAATCCTTTTCCTGACATTGCTCCGTTTTCTCCTTCACCTCCATCTCCATCCTCATTTCCATCTCCATCTCCATCTTCATCTTCATCTCCATCTCCATCTCCATCTTCATCTCCATCTTCATTTCCATCTTCATTTCCATCTCCATCTCCATCTTCATCTTCATCTCCATCTTCATCTCCGTCTGCATCCTCATCTTCATCTTGATCTTCATCTTCATCTCCATCTCCATCTTCATCTTCATCTCGATCTTCATCTTCATCTTCATCTCGATCTTCATCTTCATCTTCATCTCCATCTTCATCTTCATCTCGATCTTCATCTTCATCTTCATCTCGATCTCCAACTCCAACTCCATCCTCATCTCGATCCTCATCTTCATCTCGAT
>NW_005434547.1:40497-54934 GCF_000315625.1 Guillardia theta CCMP2712
TACCATCACCGCCTCCTCGTTCATCTCCTCCTCCACCACCACTTCCTCCTCCTCTTCCTCCTCCACCTGCTCCTACCCCCCCCGCCTTCCTTTGCCGCAGCCTCAGGCCCCATGCAGGCATATCCAAGTCATCAGCTCTGACTGAGCCCTTGGCCGCCTTGTCTCTTGACCCCCCTCAGGCTGGTAGGTCTTGCTGGTGACCAGGCATGATGGCTGACTCGGGGGCCAGGAACTTCCAAGAGGAGGATGCAGATGCAGGTGGCAAGTGGAGCGCAAGGGCCTGCAGAGCGTCAAGCATCGGAAGGTGGTGGAAGAGAGAGTGAGGAGAGGAGTCGAGGGATGGGGAGAGGAGAGAGAGAGAGGGGAGGAGTCGAGGGATGGGGAGAGGAAGGAGAAAGGGAGGGAGGGAGGGAGGGAGGGAGGGAGGGAGGGAGGGAGGGAGGGAGAAAGACAGAGAGAGAGAGAGGAAGTGTTATCTCCTGACGTGGAGAGTCAGGAGGAGATGTCCCCCCGGCACAAGCGAGTTCGAGGTCCGCTGGTCCGCACATGATCATCTGCCTCGCTGTGACGAGCTCCTGCAGCGACCAGTGGGAGGCAGACTTCAGCGAGTTTGAGGGAAATTTTGCAAAGGAGGAGGAGAATAGGCAGAGGGAGGTTCAAGGTGCTAGCAGGGGCAGCGCGAGCGATGCGGCAGGGGATGGGAGTGACTTTGGAGACTTTGGGGATTTCAGTGCTTTCAAGGTGAGCTGACAACTTTTTTCTACATCATATTCTTGTCCCGTGTGCATGTTTGAAAGACGGTCATGATCAGGATCAAGGCTCTTCAACGCAGTGAAACAGCAGCACGGAAGGGAAGAGAAATCGCAGCAGTGCTGGCAGGTATACTGTCCTTGGTCGAGCCGGAAACCTCCCTGGAAATGTGTGGAAAGAAGAAGAAATTAGTCTAGGAGAGAGGGAGCAAGCTGACAACTAATCAGCTCATGGGAATGTTGCTGTTTGACGCATCAAGCACAACAACTACTGCTAGATATCAAGCCTCAAGGCAAGGAAGTGAAAGGAGACGGCGTTACAGGTTACAGGCGTGTAGATTTATTACAAATCACAACCTCACTTCGGGTACTCGGACTTTCTCTGGAAAATTGTTGCTGTGCAAGATACCCGAGGAAAAACATTGATCTGCTTTAAGAGGCCGAAAACAATTATGCTCATCAATATGATGGTAACTTTGATGACATTTGATGCCTTCATGACGTCATTCCGAGCTTGTTGAAACCGTGTCTTCAATGACGCCTTTCTTCTTCTTGCCCAGGCCATTCAGTTATCAATCACTGCCTCTGTCCCTTCAACGTGCGCTAGACTCTCCTCCAGTAGCTCCCCCCACTCCCTCCTCCTTCTCCCTCCTTGTCCTCGCTTCTCCTCTCCTACGCTCCTCCCCCTCTGCTCTCCCTCTGCTCCCCTGCTCGCTTCGACGCGGTCGCCTTCGTACCCGTCGCGCTCCTCTGGAGTCCGCAGCGTAGCAACGTGGTCCTCCCGCTGCCCCCTGATCGCTTCCTTGGTCTCGGGGGAAGCCGAGGCTCTCGAGTACGGCCAGCTGCCGAGCCCGAGCTTCCTGCAGGCGTTCTTGATGGCAGTGAGAGAGATCCCGAGGGAGCGGGCGGCGTCAGTCTGCCTATGGGAGCGCTGGAGGGCCAAGAGAAGATGGCGGTCGAGGCGGACGGAAGAGCGAGGGGGTTTGGAGGCGTTAGCGCGCCGACGGCAGAAGACGAGGACTGCGGCGTCGTGATCCAGGTTGTCAATGCCATGGTGCTGCCACGACTGTTCAGGATATGAGTCAATCATGGTTGTTGCTGCTTTCCTGCTGCTTTCTGCCGCTCCTCCCGCTCCTGTTGCGGCGAGGAAGCTATGACCAGGTCCTAGCAGGCGGGTACCTCAAGCGGAACTGTCTAGGCTTGTGACTGTGAGGGAGACTTTTAAAGACCAAATTCAATTTCGCAAATCAGAATGAAATTGAATTTGCTTAGGCCAAATTCAATTTCGCAAATCAGAATGAAATTGAATTTTGCCTGCGTTATAATAAAAAAAGTCTCCCCTGACTGGAGTCCGTGGACCAGCAAGAGATCTCGAGGTTGATATCTTTTCTCCAACAGGCGTACGGTACCATAATGTTTAGTCAATCTGTGAGAGCCTCCCACTCTTGGGGGTCAACAATGTTTTATTCGAGATATGTAGTAAAATAAAAAAAAAATTAGAAGGCTACTCCCCCTCTCCCTCATTGGCGCCCTCCAACTCACATGCAGCCATCGGATCACGACGCCGCAGTCCTCGTCTTCTGCCGTCAGCGCGCTCACGCCTCCAAGCCCCCTCGCTCCTCCGTCCGCCTCGACCGCCATCTTCTCTTGGCCCTCCAGCGCTCCCATAGGCAGACCGACGCTGCCCGCGCCCTCGGGATCTCTCTCACTGCCATCAAGAACGCCTGCAGGAAGCTCGGGCTCGGCAGCTGGCCGTACTCGAGAGCCTCGGCTACCCCCGAGACCAAGGAGGCGATCAGGGGGCAGCGGGAGGACCACGTTGCTACGCTGCGGACTCCAGAGGAGCGCGACGGGGACGAAGGCGACCGCGTCGAACCGAACAGGCGAGCAGGGGGAGAGCAGAGGGGGAGGAGCGTAGGAGAGGAGAAGCGAGGACAAGGAGGGAGGATGAGGAGGGAGTGGGGGGAGCTACTGGAGGAGAGTCTAGCGCACGTTGAAGGGACAGAGGCAGTGATTGATAACTGAATGCCCTGGGCAAGAAGAGGAAGGGCGTCATTGAAGACATGGTTCCAACATGCTCGGAATGACGTCATGGGGGCATCAAATTTGACATGTCAAGTTACCATCATATTGATGAGCATAATTGTTTTCGGTCGCTTAAAGCAGATCAATGTTTTTCTCGGGTATCTTGCACAGCAACAATTTTCCAGAGAACGTCCGAGTACCCGAAGTTAGGCTGTGATTTGTAATAAATCTACACGCCTGTAACCTGTAACGTCGTCTCCTTTCACTTCCTTGCTTTGAGATTTGATATCTAGCAGTAGTTGTTGTGCTTGATGCGTCAAACAGCAACATTCCCATGAGCTGATTAGTTGCCTCACACCCCTAGACTAATTTCTTCTTCTTTCCACACATTTCCAGGGAGGTTTCCGGCTCGACCAAGGACAGTATACCTGCCTTGTTGCTGATAGGATATGTTATCTCTGGGTCGTGATCAATTATATCATTGATCACCCTTGCCTTGACCTGCTGCTCGTGCTTGGTCAAGTTCGTCGTGTCTCAACAACACACTCTTACGAGAGCAATGCACACACAAGGCATCTCATCAATCGCCCTTCACTCACGTGTTGCTGATATGTTGAGTTTAGCATTTCGCTTCAATCTCCCTTCTGACACGGATAGTAACCCAGAGACATGGAGCAAGCCTTCGTCCATCAGCTCCTGCATCCTCATTTCCATCCAGTCTCGCCCCCTGCTCTCCGATTCATTCACTCCTTCATCTTCTTTTGACAAGTCGGAGTTGTTGTCACTGCTTCTCTCAGCCTTTCGAGCAGCCTGCACATGCTCTCCTCCACGATTGTAAGGCCATTTGTTGATTCCAATTCTGCGGCAGGCAACTTTAAGGGAAGAGAGCGAGAGCCCGAGGCGTCGAGCAGCGTCGGTCTGTCGCAAGTGGAAGAGGGACACGATTGCGTTCTGATCGAGGTCGACAGGACTAGGAGGGTTGAGGGTTGAGGAGCCATCGCGTGGGCGGGGCTGTACGATGACGCGAAGAGGACGCTCATGGTGCATGGCGGCGCGGGACCAAAAACACTTTTTTATTGGTTGTTTTCCGACATGAAGCGTTGCGTTTTGAAGATCCAAGACCGTTACAAGTCGTTTCGTTAGAGCCCTTTATCCTGAAGCGTTGCGGACCCGTTACACTTTTAGTTATCGGAGAAAGACTCTGAGGTGGACTTGGCTTGTGGCATGTTCGCATGGCGGTCAAAGTGCTCTGTGAGATCGTTGAAGATGGTGAGAAGTGCCGGACGAAATGTTGATGACGATGATGATGATGATGATGATGATGATTGAGATGACGATGATGATGATTGAGATGATGATGATGATGATGATTGAGATGATGATGATGATGATGATGATGATGATGATGATGATGATGATGATGATGATGATGATGATGATGAGGATGATGAGGATGAGGATGAGGATGATGATGATGATGATGATGATGATGAGGAGGAGGAGGAGGAGGACGACGACGACGACGACGATGACGACGAAGACGACGACGACGACGACGATGATGATGTTTACGTGGATGATTCTGATGATATTGTGGAGGAGGAGAAAGTTGAAACTGATGTTTCAGTCCTGGGCATCAGTGGCGTGAAGGAGGATGATGATTTCTTCATGCTGGGTGGAGACTCACTTTCGTCCCTTGCGGTGGGTCATGTCAGCGCGGGAATGTCGTGAAACTGATCGGAGCGTAGGTGGTTAAGGTGCTGGTTGAGTTAGGAGGAGACGATTGGCCGGCAGACGGGCTTGTTTCAGGACCATTGAGTCCAATGTGATGTGCTAGGAGGAGGTAGGAGAGAGGAGGCTGATTCATTTCCGCAGCTTTCTGCATGAGCATCGCGTGCTATCAGACTATGCCAGATTCCTGGAGGAAAGGGAGATACCCAGGACATGGCAGCCCTGCTGCCTTTCGAAGTCTCTTTCTCTGTTCCCTCCGTGATGATAATAACGAGATGCAGACTGAAGAAGACTCGAAAAGACGCGGAGGAGGAGCAGGAGGAGCAGGAGGAGCAGGAGGAGCAGGAGCAGGAGCATACGCTGGAGCAGGAGGAGGTGTGCAGGAAGGAAGAGGAGGAGCAGCAGCTGTTGAGGCGGGCAGCAGCGGCTGGGGACATCGAGGGTGTGAGGCATGTCGAGCTGCTGCTCCTTGGGCTGCTGGGGAGCAGCTGAACTTGAGGCAGGAGGCTGCTGGCGAGTAAAGTGCATCCCACGGTCGGGGAGGACAAGCTCGCCTCCGTGCATGCCGGGATATCAGCGCTGCACGTGGCCGCGAACGCAAGGAGACCGGAGATTGTTGCTGTACTCTAGAGCCTGCTCTCCTGTCTCATGCTGGGCGGCAGGTGGGGATGCTGCTGGAGGCGAGGGCCCAGCCCAACGCCAAGATGTTTTTCTACAAGAGGACCCCAGCCCACTGCGCGGCAGCTTCCGGTTGCCATGAGGTAGGAGAGGGAAGTTGCTGCCCACGTCACTGAGGAGGTGGAAGGCGCTGCGGCAGATCCTCGATAGAGGGGGAGCGGTGCGAGCGCGGGACAAGAGCAGACTGACGCTGCTGCATGACGCGGCGAGAGGAGGTAGAGGAAAACCGTTTTCTTACCCTTCTCCCTACCCCCCTTCCTTCTCTTCCTTATTCCCGCCCTTGCCCCCGCTCCTCCTCCCTTTCCTCCCCTCTCCACCTCCCCCTCTCCTGGCTCCCCGCTCCTTTCTCTTCTCTTCTCCCCTCTCTCCCCTCCTGTGCTCACATGAGTTGAGATCAGGGGACGTCAAGTGCATTCAGATGCTGCTGGAAGCCTCGGCATTCGCTGACATGGAAGCGCGGGACAAGTGGGGGAGGACGCCGCTGCACTGGACGGTCCTGAATGGATCGAGTGAGGCTGCTCGGCTCCTCATTCAGCACGGAGCCGAGCTGGAACCCAGGCATCAGCCTCGGAGGATTCAGAGGAGGAGGACGAGCCTGGTGCAACCTCCGTCCCTGCGTGCGCTTGCGGTTGAGATGCATCCAGCCACCCATCCCATCCACAGCATCTTTGAGGAAGGGCACACGAGGAAGCTGGAGGCGAGGGAGGAAGGCGACAGTCCTGCAGGCGCCTCAGTTTCTGCTCAACGCTCGTGCTCTCCTCCGCCTCCTGCTCTTTCAGCCTTGGCTCCTGCCTCCTCCTCTCTTGCCCCTCCTCCTGTCCAGCCACCTCCTACCTAACTCAATCTCTGCTGAGGGAGGAAGGTACTTGCGGGGACAAGAGCATCGTAAGATGAAAGCACAGCAGAAGTAGGAGAAAGAAGAGGGTGGAGGGAGGCAGCAGCAAATTGCTAGAGGGGGAGGAAACAGTAGACCGAGCAAGGGAGCGGGGGTGTTGGAGTGTGGGAGTTGAAGTACTAGTGGTTAGAAGGATGCTAGTGCTGGGAATGAGATGCAACTCAGACAGGAATGAGACAGTTTGTTAAAACAATAAGAGGCATAAATACAGTTAGAATCCTTTCAGCCCACCATCACATGCGAAACGCGTCCAGACAACCACAAGGGTTGACGAGCCGGCGGCTGCAACATAAGGCTGTACTTCATAGTGGTGAGAGACCTTCTCCCCTCAGTCAAGCCTGAGCTCGAGCAATTCGGAGGGATGAAACAATCAGTCAGGTCGGTGACAAGAGGAGGAGCTGACGTGATCATAGCTTGAGGGCATCGGCTAGAATGTTCTCCCAGTTCACCCACTCCGTCAGCCTGCTCTTGCCCTCTACCTGCCTGTTGTACGGCTGATCGAAGAGGACGTGGTTCCAGGACGGTGAGGCGGCGGACCCTGTGACCGCTGGCTTGTCGTCGATGAGAGCTGCTCCGACCACGTGTGTCTTATCGCGCGTGATGATCATCCTGTCGATCCAGTCGCTGCCGAAGTGTCGGAGGAGGAAGTCGTACTTCTCGTTAGCGCAGGGGCCGGGGCAGACAGGATGAGGAGCCGTGACGAGGCGGACATCGACTCCCCGTTCAACCATCTCCTTCAGCGCCTCGATGGCACCAGGAAGCGGCTCGAGCTCAGCGAAGAACCCAGGGGAGGCGATGACCTCCATCACTTGCGCACGCTCATGCTCGTCGAAGTTGTGCTCGATCTCAAAGTGCTTCCTGTTGCGGATCTTCGACTCGATCTCCTGCTGCCGGGCCTCGTTGGCTCCGATGGCACGCCCGTACCTCTTGATGAACATCCCGTCCCAGTCGACTACTGTATTGTCCATGTCCACCAATATCGTCCGGCCAGCAACCTTCGAGGGATTTTCGACCTGGCATGCAGACGTTTCAGCACTTCCTTTGGGATTGAGGGGTGGCACTGTCCAACCACCTACCATGCGCAGTGGTGCCAAGTTGCTGTTACTGGCTGAGGTCTTGGGGGCGCAGCCACCGGATTTCGCGCCCACGTTGGGGTTTGCGTTCTCAAAGTTCTCTTCGATCAGCTCGTCCATGACCTCCCCGTACCGAGCAATCATAGCGTCGTAAGAGAACTGCCTAAGTACCCTCTGTCGACCGGCTTTGCCCAGTTTCCTGCGGAGTTCGGGATCCTGGTAGAGCCTGTGAATGGCTGCGCTCAGAGCAGCGGCATCCCCAGGTGGTACGAGGATTCCCTCTACACCATCATCCACAGCCTCCGGGATGGCATCGATCGCACTGCAGACGACGGGGCGTTCGAACGCCATGGCCTCACAGATCACCAGCGGCAGAACTTCGTTGAGGGAGGGCACGAGGACAACGTCCGCTGCCATGTAGAATCGAAGGACGTCAGCTTGAATGTCCATTAGAGTGATTTTCGCCTGTCCTCTTTCTTCTTCCAGCGTGTCCTCCCATCGTGCACACTGAAGCCCACTGGCACGTGCTGTCTCCTTGATCTGATCAATGTACTTGATTTCATGATCTCGGATGTATCGCGCGCCCACCATCAGGCACTTGAGATCCTTGCAGCCTTTCTTCTCGATCAGATCCGCACACGCCTGGGCTGTGTAGATCTGACCTTTCCTGTTGCAGATGGTTCCAAGGTGCAACACAAGGAAGTCATCAGGTCCATAGCCGAGCGCTTTCCGGACAGCGTTGCGATCGTGGGAGAGACGGAAAGCATCCAGCTGAGTCAGAGGAATGCCGTTGTAAACAGTGAGAGCAGCATTGGGGCGGTAGAGTCCCTTGTAGATGTCTTTCTGGACATTCGATGGGAACACAACGCAACCACATTTGCTGAACGCTTCCTTGATCATGTCCGAGGAGAGGGATTTCATCATGAACACCTCCTTCGCGTAGTAGTCGAGCTGATCCTGCGGCCAGGCCTCGTGGATGACCCAGACGGTTGGCAGACCAAGCTTGTGAGAGAGGTTGACCACATCACAGCGCATGATTGTGTTGGCGAAAACCATCCCAATGCCTCCCTCGACGATCTTCTGCTCGAGATTCACCAGGAAGTCTTTTGCCGAGGGGTCCACAATCTCCACAGAGAGCCCAAGAGCTTCGAAGTCTTGCCGCATTGGACCTTCCTTGGGAGCATAGATCACCGTGAAGGCTTGACTGCCCATGAGTTTCCGAACCAGATGAAGACAGAAATTGTTCGCCCCGTTCCTCTCCAGGGAGTGCATGAACATGGCCACTCTCGGTTTGTTCTTGAGGGGGATCTTGACATGCTTGGGATAAGAGAGTTTTGATGCCTTGTCCACTGCTCCGAACTTCTTGTCATTCAGGAGGTTGATCAAAGACGCCACGCTCTCGTTCGACCATTGATGCTGAGCTGCCAGCTTTTGGATTTCCCTCACTTGAAGACCATTTTCTTCCAATCTCCTGCAGCATCAAGTCAGTTGGACTCATTTAACACTTGAAGTCATGACTTCATGGATGCCAGGAGGCTGCTAGAGTCCATCTGCCCGCCTCGAAGGACAGGTCTGGCTCTTGCAAGAAGCTCCCTTGCACCTGGTATCACACTGAGCACCATGAGTTAAAACAACCTTGTGCTACTCACCAGCATCGCATGCGGGGATAATTGAAGCAGCGACAATGAGAAGTAGTGGGAGCAGAAAATTGGCCTTCTGGCTTATCATCTGACGGTTTGTACGATCACTTGGGGCGCGGAATTTTTGATCTAGAGAGCAGGTTGCGAGAAGAGTAACACAGGTAGCTCAAGCGCGTTTGCTTGTGGCTCTATTGAAAGGCGAATGGGACGGTGATGAAAATCGCCAAGAAGGATCGAGAGCAAGATTCCCGGTCCGAGGATGTATCTAGGAGCGCGAGCAATGCGAGTCCAAAGTTCGATGCTCTGGGGAAGCAAGGGGGTTGAAGTCGGGGGGAGCCAGGTGGTAAGAGGGAGGGACAGGGAGCAGGTAGGAATCAGAAGTTCGAGCAGTCAGAGGAGGAGGAGGAGGAGGAGAATGAGATGGATAGAGAGAAGGAGAGAAGTGTTGGCGGCGGGAGGACGGGAACAGTACAACCAAGTTGCTTCCTCCTTTCCGCTTCTCCACCCCTACTATCTAGCCACCCCACCACCCACCCTTCGATCTCCTTCACATGACTTCACCCCATACAACCCACCCACCCTCCATGATTAGCACCCTGACTCTTGACTACCCCTCTTGTATTTATCAATCACCATTGACCCCTTTGATGTCCTACACCAAAATTGTTTGTGTATCAAATCAAAATTTTGTCAATTGGCTCCAATTGTCTCAAATTACATATCTAAGTTTCAAGATACATAAAAACTAGTTTTAAATATACATCAAATAAGCCCCACTGCGAAATTTTCTAAGGAATCTGTTTTGTACCCGTCCTGTCCTCTGTACCCCACCCACCTCTGACATTGAACCTTTGGCCGAAATCTACCCCCTTGATCATTCAGGTACCCTCACCCTCTCTTCGACAGCCCCCGTTACCCCTCCATCCCCACCTTGACCTTGTATAGTCTACTACCCCATGATTTCCATTGCAGGAGGGTAAAGTGAACCGGTAGGTTGACCCACCCCTTCAACAATCATCTCTTGCCCAACAAATCCATGAGTGTGAGGAAGAAGCAACAAGGACCGTAAGCGCGACCATATCCATATTGGATAACATTTCTATAATTGAAGCATTAATTAATTTATGCATACCTTCTACCCTTGAGCATATTTAGGAATTGTACTTGAAACCCCGCTTGTTGGCCCTATTAGCTCAAGCTAGCAAGACCCCCACCCCCTCTATGGCCTTTAAGTGAATGCACCACCCTCTCAGATTCGATACCACCCCTACAAAAACATCTTCGCTTCCAACCACCCCTCCAACCACCCCTCCATTCAAACATAACACCCCACCCGTGTTAGCAGGCCTGACCATCCCAAACCAATCCGAACTTTGAGCCCTACTACCCCTCGGATTCTAGAACCTGTCAACCACCCCTAGGTGCTCAGCTTTGACCCACCCTGGAATTGTCCACCCCCACCAATTTCACCACCCCTTCGACAATGACCACATTCTTCTGACCCACCGTATAAACCATGAGAATTCCAGAAGGTAGGCCCCTGGAGTCCTAGCTTGATAGGACCTTCTCAGAATTCTAGAAGTGCATGGGGTGGTGAGGTGGTACGGGCGCAACTCAAGGCCCCCTGGTGACAATCAGCATCTTTATCTGTTGAGGGGTCCTATATACATGCACCCTTGAGAATTCCAAAAAATTAGGGGTGGGGTGATAAAATTCGAGGCAGGGCAGTATACTGGCGATCATCTCACGGGTACCAAGACTATTTCAAATAGGAAAAGTACGGGTAGGGTCAAAATGCGGCAACCAGGAAAGGGTGTAAAGGTTTCAACAGACTTGGGGTGGGGTCCAGATTTCACTAGGGTGGGTGGTGAGTGAGGAACAATTTGAGGGGTAGTACAGAGGGGTGTAGGCAAAGTGCAAAAGGGTAGTAAAAAAGACCTCGAAGGTTGAAAGGTGGGGGTGGGGGTAGTGATATGAAGTTTTGAGAGATAATGTAGGGGTACTTGATTGGAAATCGACGGGTGGGTAGTCCATAGATTCAAACGCGGGGAAGGAGCATGGAAAGTGCATGCACAAATGATTTGACCGTCTGGGTCAAACCAAGATCAAAATAGCGGTCAAATAGATCTGAGGACTTTCTTCTGAAAAAGGGAGGTGGGGGTAGGAGAACTGTAGGGTCAGCTAAGGGATCGAGTGGGGTGGTATATAATGGGATAGTAGGGTGGGGTACGTAAACCAGTAATGATCTGCTCTATCCATCAGGTACCCCACCCCTTACAGCAGACTGGTCTCAAACCGGTCCGAACGGATCCCTGCAATCCCTCCAAGCGTCTGCCTGTTCGAGGCTATTCTACGTCGGAGACAGGTCCTATCCCGTTCCTACCATGTCTTTATCATGCCTATGACCTCCCTCCATTTAAATGTGGGGGCAGGTCATGCCATGGTCAGGCCGGGCCCCGAGCATGAATTGCCCGGCGGCCCGGGCCGCGCAGTGCAGTCCCGGCCGGGGGCGGCGGTTCAACTACGGTTGAATGATCTCCGCCCGGCCGAGCCTGAGGCTCCAAACTGTCCCACCGCAGCCCGTTATGGATCGGACTGATGCGCGTGAGAAGTGCAATACCCGGCGTAGGCTCCGAGTCACCCGGTGACCCGGGCCTCAGGCATCAAAGATTCAGAAGTGACTGCAGTGACTCCTGAGATGACTCATCATCGGATGGCCGCCCGCGTCCTCCGCAGCCATGTGCAAGTGACCCGGCACCCGCGTGACTGACGACGGTTTCCCGGGGCCCGGGCGTGGCCATGATGATCATTCGATCATTCGGATTACTATGGCATGACTGTGGGCGGGGCTTTGGTGACTCTATGATTCATGATTCCCGCAACTCAGTCAGTGCAGGCGACTGGACGCCGCCGGTGGAGTCATCGGATCATGGGGCCATCATAATGGCCGCTGGACCCAGTGACCCGGCCGTGACTGGCACCGTCGGCGGCAGCTTGAGTCACGGCCGGGCAGTGGCGGTACCGTACTGTACGGTCACGGTAGTACTGGGCCCAAGTTTAACGGCGCCCCGCGCGGCCGGGCCGGGACTCAGTCAGCGGAGGCAGTGGCCCCCCCCGAGAGCCTGAGAGTCCCGAGTCCGGCCCGGCCGTCCACGGGCCCGGTCCGAGCCCGGCGCGGCGGGCGGCCCCCGGGCCGGCCGGCGGGTCATCAAGTTCAGGACTAGTACCCGGGTTGACCCCTCTATTATTCGATGAAAGGACCGGTGTATTCAACTGACTCCGACGGCACTACCGTAGCAACCACCCCTGGGGTCTGCAAGGCCCTCGGTCAACCACCGTCATCGCCGCCACCGGATCTCTTTTCAGTTAGTACCCTCCTCTACCCTGATAAATTCCTATAAATAGACCGGTACTTTCATCTTTCAGCATACCCCCCACCCACGGATTTCTCTACCACCCTAGAGTTTTGCCACCTGACGCTTTCGAGAGCCCTAGCATCTGCCCGTCGCTGCGGAATGGGCGAAGCACAGAGCTGCCTGGCATGCGACTCGAAGCGAAATGCGAAGCCAGCGGACGTAAGGAAGGCTGTTCCAGACGAGAAGTCAAGGTGAGGCCCCTCACCGGCAATGCTCTGCTGCTCGAACTTCCGACCTCTCCTAGAAAGATGCGCCGCGTCTGCCCCCATCGCAGACTGACTGACCCTGTTGGCAGTTTGGTCAGCATCCCCGCAGGAGAGTATCGAACTTCGTCAGTCGATGTGATGATCGTGATGGATTTTCTCTTCAACGAGATTGATGCTCGTGCCACAGAGCGGGTCCACTTCATCGTCAAAGTTTTTGGAGAAAGCCAAGGTTGGAATAGGAGCATACTTCCAACGGAGCAAGGAAGAAGAAGACATGTTGCAAGTTAAGGTATCAAGGTCTATTTGTACTTCTCTTCTTCTGAAAGCATCTGCGCAGTCTTTGCTGAAGGGAAGTCCAGCGCAGTTATGTAACAAGATAAGCATCGGAGACAGGATAATTGCTGTAAACGGAGAATCAGTACATGGGAGGAGCCTTGCGGGTACTGGCGCTGGCGATTGCGATGTTTCATGGACTGATGGCTCTTGCAGAATTAGCAGAGAAATTGTTAGGACCAACAGGCAGTGTGGTGGAATGCACTTTCAAGAGCGTAAAGGTGAGGCGAACTTTGCTCTGTTCTCGTCTGCACCGAGATCTGAGACTGAGACAGAGCAATGAAATTTTCTCTGTCACGCTTGTGAGGGGGATAAATGCAGATAGATGGAATCAGAGATGAACGATTGTGTTTTATCTTTGAAAACTGATATCGAATCATACTTAGAAACAAATCTTCAACCAGCATTGGAGTTCGAGCGAAGCGAGAAACTCCGGCTGCACGCTATCTTGACACCAAGATCTTCTGCATTCTAATTCAGCTCTCTTCATTTGTAATAGATGGTCCTAGTATTGTGATAGATAGCCCTAGTATGCACTGATAGGTTTGACATGCCAGCTCCTTGTCTGATTCACAGCCGATAGTGTAGTTGTAGACAATCTGCATGCCATTCAGGCGTCTCTCCCAAAGATCGTGCGCTCATCATTACTAAAGTTGTCACCACTTGTTGCCCCCTCGATTGTGTTTCATGTCCTGCTACTGTTAGCATGATCGATCCCAATCTTGTTTGATTCAAGTTAGCAAGAGTCTATCACTGACGATGCCTGATACGAGAATGAAACTGATCGTTGAAGAGTTGAGAGGAAGTTGAATGTGTCTGTCGGCATGATCTTTCTGATGATGAGATTGTTGCAGCTGTGTATCTGATTGAAACTGAGCAGGCAAAGATGTCAAATGCCTATATTCGTTACTCTGTTCTCTTGTGCAATGATCTTTTTTCTGTTTCATCTGGTGTATTCTTCTTACATATGCTGAATTCGACAAATCAAAATCATGTTTTGATTTAAGTCAAGGTTGAGGCAGAAAGGTTAGGACAAGAATGGCAAAATGAGAATGAAATGATGGCCACGACTACGGCAATGATGACAAGAAGAAAGTGGAGGGTAATAATAGAAAGTTGATAAAGTCCAACAAGGCGCTTCTTTGAAATGGACCATTGACGAGATGCGAATGCTGCTGAGGTTTGATGGATGCATTTGAATGCGATGGGATTAGAGAGAACAGGGTTAAGCAGGTGAGATGAGATGATACGACGTTGAGATGAGATGAGATGAGATGAGATGAGGTGAGAGGCCATGCCATGCCATGCCATGACGTGACGTGAGACTGCGATGCGATGATATTGAGATGAAATGCAATGTGGATGTAATTTCACAAAACGACACAAGATGATGGATCTAGTGCAATGAATCATGGGGCGCTATCAGCAAAGAGACAATATTGTGCTCCATCATCTCAACATCTTTGATGGGTCCATGCATGGCGCCTTGATACACCCATCCGAGCATTTTCAAACACTGAGCATACAATACCACCCGCCCTGATCTATAATGCGAGGGGGATAAATAGGAGGTGGGGTGGTCAGAGTTTACCCACACCAATACGAAAAACGAAGTGCGAGATGGAGGGGAGATGGAGGAGGCGGAGAGACAGAGGAGAAGAGAGGTAGGAGAGAGGAGAACGTGTGAGGCA
>NW_005434547.1:55034-58112 GCF_000315625.1 Guillardia theta CCMP2712
GAGGGCAAGCGAGACCTCGACGAGGTGGCTTGTCGACGTCGACGACAACAGCAAGGCGAAGCTCGGGCTGTTCTTGAAGGAAGTCGAGGCGCAGGAGGCTCGCCTGAGGGCCGCAGGAGAGTCGGAGCTGTTCAAGCCCTCCCAGCGCCCCTCCTCCTCTACCGAGAACAAGCTGCTGGCCAAGTACGACCGCGTGCTGCAGACCTTGGCGTGGCTGCTGGTCTCGCCGGACGCGGAGGGGAAGCAGAGCAAGGCAGCGGCGCTGTGGGGGGGGGGGGGTAAAGGAAGGAGACAGAAAAGACTTGGTTGGGGGAGAAATCTTGAGAGAAAGAGGTCGGAGGAGCAGCCACAGAGATGAAAGGATACGGTAGCAAGTAGGAAGATGGCATGATAAAATGGGGTGAAGAGCGTCAGCTGAAAGACTATCTTGATATCTCCCGAAACCCTGCTGCTCACCATGCTGTGGTGGGATGAACATACATCTCTACATCTCTTCAGCCATCATGCATGGACACGCATGGAAGGAGTGAACATGCAAGGAGAGAACATGGTACTCTGATGTATCTGACCTGCGACGAATGCCAGAGATGAACGAAGCGCACGAGGCCCACACGAGGTTGCTCAAGAAACTGGATGACTTGGCACAACGAGCAAGGATGGTAGGGAGAGGTCGTGTGGATGGACTGGCTGCTTGTGTGACGCCCGTTTGAAGCAAACAACCGCTAGCCCGCAAGATGGTTGGCAAGATGAGGAGAAGGATGTGGAGAGTAGCTGGACATGTGGGAGGAAGCTGGAGCAAGACAGAATCCTTGATCAAGTTGGAAGTTTTGATTGTAGACAACTTGCGATGTTGTGTTGAAGCTCCCCTTGTTTTCAGTGGAGACATGTCATTCCCGAGATCCAGCAGTTCTTCTCTTCCATCAACACCGAGATGAAGTCAACGATGGTTGTGAAGAACGCTGAATGCTAGATTGTCATTGCTGTGCAGGACTATGCGGCGAGGGAAAGGAACGTGAAGATGAAAGAGCAGCTGCTTTCGAGGTCAATGATCTGATGTGATTGCACGACTATGATGCCTGATTGATTCTTGCAGGTATAACAACATCTCACAAGTTTTATCACAACTAGAGGAGAGCAGGTACGAAGATCGTTCAACAACCCAAATCTCGTCCTGTGCTGTGCTGTGCTGTGCTGTGCTGATGCAGGAAAGCATCTGTGATGTGAGTGTTTTGCATTCCCTCTCATCTTACCATCAAGGATTGTCTGCTGCTTGTTCTCTCTGCACCATTTGACATGCTCTGTATCAGGCTCAACAACAGCGATCCGACATGTGCATTGGATGGTTGTAGTTGCTCTCAACTATCATGAGCTGAGATGTATGAAAGTTCTACGAAAGCACGAGCATGCATATCAATCTCAAGATGATGGACAGCAGACGGCAGGAGACGCACTGGAGGTGAAGAGGGAGGATGCGGCTAATAGCAGCTGAGAACTCTTGACCTAGGGAGATTCTCTTTTCCTTGACGGACCATTCGAAGAAGGAGAAGAAGAAGATGGGCGGGAGGGCGAAGGTTTCGGTTCCCAGTGAGACTGAATGTTGTTGGACTAGATCGAGCGCTTCATTTTGTTGTGAAATATGCCATGTTTGCCGATCTCAAATTTTCACAGATGTTTGCCTTTATGCTGGGCAGTTGTTGTGTTTGACGATTTTTGATTGTTTGGGGTTCTTCACTTTTTGTTGTGCATGTTATTGTTTGTATGCTTGAGAGCTGCTCCTTACATGTTGCTTGTTGGGACTTTGATCTTTGTTCCCCCAGTCTGTCTTCGTTGGAGCAAGCAGAGCTGAGCGACAGGCTGCGGGAGATGACGAGGGCCCTCCTGCTTGAGCTGCAGGCATCCTCGTCCAGTCTTCAGCTCTATGGAGGGAGGAAGAAGGTGAGAAGGATGAGGACGAAGACGGAGAGGCTGGGGACAAATGGAGAGAAGTAGAGGAAGGAAGAAGGGGAGAAGAGGAGTAGGAGGTAGTTGTGGAGGAGAAGGAACAACGGCAGGAGCAGGAGCAGGAGCAGGAGAAGGAGAAGGAGAAGGAGAAGGAGAAGGAGCAGAAGTAGAAGCAAATGCATCGTCGTCGTCGTCGTCGTCGTCGTCGTCGTCGTCGTCGTCATCATCATCATCATCATCATCATCATCATCATCAGTAGCAGGAGCAGGAGCATCAGAAGGAGCAGGAGCAGGAGCATCATCATCATCATCATCATCATCATCATCATCATCATCATCATCATCATCATCATCATCATCATCATCATCATCATCATCAGCAGAACTGAGTCATATGGCAGGAAGAGAGGGAGGAGGGAGAAAACCTCGGGGCGCGCGACGGGCTTTCCCTGCAGGTTGTGAGGACTTGAGGCAGTCATCCTCTGACATGCGCGAACAGGAGAAGTCCAAGACCAGAGACGGAGCAGAGGAGGGAGAGAGGGAGAGGATGGGAGAGAAAGGAGGCAGCGAAGAGGAGGAGAAGCGAGGAGTGAGGCAGAGGAGAGGAGAGGAGGAGGGGCAGTGGGCAAGGACCCGGGGGGGAGAGGAGGGTAAGGGAAGGAGGGGCAGCAGCAGGGGAGAGGAGGGTGAGGAGCTGAACGAGATTGCCAACGCTATGAGGCATGGGTAACAAGTTCAGCCTCCTTGTGTTCCGCTATCCTTCTTGCATCGTCTTTGCCTGTCCCCTCTCCTCCTGCTCTCCTCCTGCTCTCCTCCTGCTCTCCTCCTGCTCCTGCTCTTTCCTCTTCTCTCCTCCTCCTCTCCTCCTTGTTTCTTCACTTTCTCTGTTCTCCTTCTCTCTCCTCCCTCTCTCCCCTTCTCTGCTCCTCGTCTTCTTTCTTCCTCTCCCTCACCTTCAGCTCCAGTGATCTCGAGTGGCGAGACTCGTTCCAGACCCTGGCGGTGAGACCCGTCTTGGCTCCTCCTTTCCACTTGCTTTTCCTCTCTTCATCCCCTCCCCTCCCTTTCTCAATGTTTGGCTCTCCCTCCCCTCCCCTCCCCACCCCCCCCCTCCCCCCCCCCTCTCCCTCCCTCCCT
>NW_005434547.1:61403-82394 GCF_000315625.1 Guillardia theta CCMP2712
GAGGGGCATTTAGCAGAGAGCAGGAGGAGGAAGAGGAGAGGCAAGAGCAAGAGCAAGAAAGCTCTTGAACAGGCTGAAGAACCTGAAGTCTCCTTGTGAGAGCTGACCGGAGAGCGAAGCTGACTCTACTCTTCGTGTGAGAAAGCGGAGGTAGCGATTGAGGAGGAGGAGGAGGAAAAAGAAGAAGAGAGGAGGAGGAGGAGGAGGAGGAGGAGGAGGAGGAGGAGGAGGAGGAAGAGAGGAGGAGGAGGAGGAGGAGGAAACACGTAGGAAAAGGAGGGGAGGGAGCAGTGGAAAAGCAACAACGAGGGGACCCGAGAAGGAGGAACAGGCTGACTAACCTGTCCGCTTGCTCTATCATGCTCTGAATCTCTGTTGGAGATAAAGCCTGTCAAGCGTCATTACATTGATAAAAACCTCTTGCAACCCCTCCCCTATCCCCCTCCTCTCTCCCCCTTCCTTCCTCTTCTACCTCTCTTTCCTCTCCTTCCTTCATCGTTCCTCTCCGTCGGTTTTCCTCCCTCTCCCTTTCTTCTCCCTCTCCTCCCTTCTTCTTCCCCGTCGTCTTCTTCCTCCTTTTACCTCCATAGCCTGCACGTCTCCCTGCCAGACTCGCTGCTCAAGGGAAAGAGCAGAAACTCTGACGGAAAAGAGACGAGAAGTCAGAAAGAGGAGTGATAACAACAAGAAAGGAAAGAAGAGAGGTAAGGACGAGAAGAGGACGAAAAATTGTTGAGGAAGACGTGAAGGTGTAAGGAGGAGAACATGGTGAAGAGGAGAGTAAGAGAGAGACAGAGACAGAGAGACAGAGACAGAGAGAAAGAGACAGAGACAGAGACAGGGAGAGAGACAGGAGAAGAAAAGAGGATCAAGTCAAACCGATCAAGAGCAGCATTCAGGAGCATTTCCTTCTCGGAGAGCTGCACGAGACGATGAATGAAAAACCAACTCATGCTCTCTCTTACCTTCTTGCTCAAATCCTCGTTGGACCGTGACAGCTCTGAAACCTACGGAAGACTGTGAGGAGGAGGAGGAGGAGGAGGAGGAGGAGGAGGTGATGTGATTCAGATGGCTGGACTATGCGGGGGAAAAGGGATAGTTATGATGTTTACGAATGAGAATCATAACAAAGGAGAAGAATTGAAGAGCAGGTGAATGGAAGGTATTCAAAGGAAGAAGGAAGAAACAGGGAGGGAGGAAGGGGAGGGGGCAAGGAGATTGACAAGCTCTTTCAAACCTCCTTTCGATGTGCTTGTTCCATGACGACGAGGGTTTCCAAAACTTCGTGCAGCTCAACATTTCCCTTGTCAACAAGTCAGGAGAGGAAAAGGGGAGAAAACAACATAGTTCTTACCTTCTGCTCTTCCTCCATCTTCTGACATTGCTCCTGTAATGCACATGCCACGCTCTCAGTTGACGCTGCAAGTCAAGCACGCAACCTGTAAACTGTTCAAAGTGGATGCGACGTTGTTGTGAATGTCGCTGTGAGCATTCATCTTGATCCTGAGAGAGCAACATCAGAGCCTGTCTCTAGTCTCTCTTCATCATCACCTATGGGAAGATACAGAGACGGTGGAGTCATCTAGACTTGTATCATGGGAAGGAAGACAAAAGTTCGAGTTGTTCTCCGGGAGGAAGAAGAAGAGGAAAGGTTTGAAAGTTCTGCTTCATCATGAGCTCACGAGAGTTTGGTCAACCGCTCCTCCAACTCTCTCTCTCACCGCCTCCACCATTCTTGCCAGCAACAGCAGCAACAGCAACAGCAACAGCAAACAAGAACACCAACACCAACAGCAAACAACAACAGCAACACCAACAGCAAATAGCAACAGCAAATAGCAACAGCAAATAGAAGCAGCAGCAGCAGCACCAACAGCAGCAGCAGCAGCAGCAACTTCAACAATGTCGTCCGCTCCTCGCTTGCTCCCCCCCCCTCCTCCTTCTCACCCCAACGCTTTCTCTCGTGTCTTGAACACGCCTGCGCACTTCCTACGGACATCAGCCCACGACATTCCGACCCACGACACCTCCGACTCATCCTCGTGCAGCGTCCATGCCCCGCTCACGTCCTGCTTCAGCATGAAGAAGCAGTGCCCCCTAGCTCCACAGCGACAAAGCATAGCAGACAAGCACAGTCGCCTCCCATTCCGCAGGCGGAGGCTGGTGCACATGGAGTCGACGACAAAGACGATGTCGCTGGTAATGGATCGCCTGCCCCAGTGCAGCGCTACCACCGCAAGCTCGCAATCCTTGTCTCTGAACCGCTCCTCCACCTCGTGTGCTAGATCCTGGCAGTTGGCAAACTCCTCATGCCCAATCCACTGCAACTCCATGCTCGCCGACCAGGGAACCGCCAGCTGTAACCTCGCGTGAATGTCTTCGTCCGCCTCCCCTTCCTCCTCAGGGAGCCCTCCTGCATGGAACGAGGCTCTGATGCCCTCCAGCACACTGCCAGCGTCCATGGCGCAGATGTCCTTCCTGTGCTGCTGCTTCTGCCGAAGCTACCTTGCCTTTCTCCCTCTCCCTACAAGCGCACTCTCTGCCTGTGATTCAAGTCTTGAAGGTCAGAACTCGCAACTTTACTTCTCGCACCCGTCTCCCTCTTCTCCTTCCCTCACACACTCTCTCCTCACTTACGGTCTCTTCTTCTTTCTGTCCTGTTCTGCCCTGCCTTGCCTTGCCCTGTCCTGTCCTGTCCTGTCCTGTCCTGTCCTGTCCTGTCCTGTCCTGTCCTGTCCTGTCCTGTCCTGTCCTGTCCTGTTCTCTTGTCTTGTCTCGTCTCGTCTCGTCTCGTCTCGTCTCGTCTCGTCTCGTCTCGTCTCGTCTCGTCTCGTCTCGTCTCGTCTCGTCTCGTCTCGTCTCGTCTCGTCTCGTCTCCTCGCACAGCAGTAATTGTCTCAGGCAGCCAGTTCTCCCGCCATTTCCACAATTCGTGTCATCAGCAACCCCTCCCAAGGAAGAAGATTTACCGAGTGACACTCTAATTGAATAGCCTATAGGTGCCTGCTAGCTCCTAGGACCCCCATCCTCATAATCAAATTAAATCGAGGCGTGTTAGGCTCTCGAGGGGATTTTATTTGGGATGAGAAATCAATGCTGATCAATGGTGCGCGTTCAAACGCTGATATGTGACATGTTCAAGTTTGCAACATCGATCATGTGCAAACTGTTGTATCGTTGCTATGAGGGCAAACTGTGTATTGTTGCATGAATTGCATATCTTATTTCTCCATCTCTTCCAACCACACATGAACAGAACAGTTTGTTGCATGCCCCCCCCCCCCCCCCCAGCGCATCATTGCTCAATGTGCCCAACTCATGGAGGATGAGAACTTTATGCACTGCACATCAAACTATCCTCTCAGGTCACATCGCGTTGACAGATCGAACATTCCATCCGATAGAAAGGTGTAGAATTGTCAGGTTCAAGCTTTTCCAGCAGCGATATGGCAAAAAAAATTCATCTTGTGCACACATGAAGAGCCATCGGAGATGCAGTTGTGTTGTATGGTTTGAAGTTCTTAAAAGCTTTATCATTTGAAACAATACTATAAAACAAATCCCTAGATTCCAAAAATTCTTCCGCCAAAAATTAATGCACCCAGCAAATCTCAACTTGCTGGAAGTCTTGGACCTTGGACCTCTTCTCAACATGCTCAATCACTTCGTTGAACAAGTCATCATCGTTCCATGAGTATGATCTGCAGGAGAGCTCTGGAAAGCTGCTCTGCTCTGGCACTTCGGCGGCCACATTGGAAAAGATTTCGAAGTGCGAGTTCTCATAACAGTCGTGCTTGACGAAGAGATCTTGAGCGAAAGGATTGCGAGGCTTGCTCTCAGACTTCTTGGTCTCGACGGGACTGCCTGAAGGGCGCTTGCGGGAGTACGGCCATTTTGCGAGCCCAACTCGTCGGCACGCATTCTTCAACGCGGTCAGCGAGATGCCGAGCTGCTGCGCTGCCTCAGTTTGTCTGAGATGGAAGAGGTTGCTGATCTTCGCCATGTCGAGCGTGATGGGCATCTTGAACTTCTCGATCTCTCCTTTTCTCTTTCTTGGGAAAACTTCGGCTATCTGGGGGCTGATCATGGTAGCTTGAGGGTATGGAATCGAGCAAGGAGATTGAATGTAGGTTGTCGGGCAAGGCGACAATGGAAAGGAGCAAGGGCGAGAGTGAGTAGAGAAAGAAAGTTCCTGGAGCTGAAACAGAAGAGGAGGAGGAGAAGGAGTACAAGATCTCGTGCGGGGTTAATGCGAGGATGGATAATGGAGATGGAGACGGAAACGAGTGCGTTCAAGTAGGAAAAGGTCGGGCCCTGTAAACCCGACCAGTGGGTGGGGGTACTGCAAGAGGTTAACAACATTTCGTACGTCGATATGGGGGGTATGGTGAGGGGATCTGTAGGGTGGGGGTTGTTTTTTCATTATTGCCCCACTTCTGTTCCTGTGCTGGGGTGGGTCATCTATGTGCGTGACTGCTAACACTCCGGAAGGGGGTTTACTTCAAACTTTATCGATTTGCCCCGTAGGGTACAGTACCCTACCTTACCTTTTGAGCTTAAAATAATGATAAAACCACGGGTACAAATCTTCCAGTTGTAACAGAACAACGGGTACAAGGTTTGCCTCCTTGCAAATCCAAAGAAGTTGTATTCCGCAAGGCCCGGAGTTGCCTGGTGTTCTGCAGGAAGAACATTTCATCACGGGGGGGGGTGGGGGTGTATTGAAAATCGAGTACACCGGTATATTTCTATGACAAAATAGGGGTGGAGGTGTGTACCTGCGGGCTGTGACATGCATCGTGCCGTAACCCCGCATTGGACAATCGGAGCGCCGACAAGGATGTCACCTCTTTACTACAAATTGATGAACATATGAAAAAACTTCATTTCGTATTCTGGAACTAGCCAAACCCTTTGAGACTTCGGCCGAGTCCGGGGCCCAAGGGTAAATCACACCGTTTCGACAACGTCTCCCTTATCTGACTGATTGCCTGTCACGGCTGTCGAAGGTAGACCGGTACGTCGACGTGTTTCTAGAGGGTGGTCAAACATTTGACCAACGTGCTGACAGGATACGCGTGATGGCCTTATGGACCCTTACAGGGGCAGTAGGCTTAGGGCCCTTACATGAGACCTCTAGGAACAGTTGGAACTGATGAGGGGTAAAGCTGCGTAAAGTACCACCCCTCTGTACCCTCCAAGGGGTTAAAGTCACCCCTACCCACTCTTTTGTCGTCATGATCTGGGTCAAAGAGGGGTATAGACACAAGCACCACTACCTCCTCGTACGCACTCTGCCTGGCTAATCGAACCATTTTGATCCGACTGCATCATACAAAGCTCCTGTAGAGTGGACTATGGACCACCCACAGGTTTTCCACGAAATACCACCCTCCCTCACTAGAATACGTCCCATTGTCCCTTTTTATACCCTCTTCAGTGGTCGGAGCGCCGGCAGTTTAGCACGAGCAACCGGAGCTGCCGTGACATCCAAAATCCCGTGACAGCCAACCTGCCGTGCCAGAGCCGTGATGAGTCCGTGGCCCATTCAGTTACACCCCCCGTTGCTACTTGTCATCACTGAGCTTTTGATGAGTGAAACTTGAGTCCCCGTCCGACCGTCCGCCAACGGGCCCGGCCGGCGGCCGCGTCTGCGGCCGGGCGAAGGGCCACCGGGGACTGAGCCTGCGTCGGCCTGGGCCGGGGGCCCGGTGCTTCAATCAAACCGGACCATGCGGCGCCGGGCCCCCCAGTCATCAATTTTGATATGGGCCATGCACGTGAAGTGTTGAAGCATGAAGGATGGAGCGGAGACAAGGGGAAGAGGACAAGAGGAGGAGATGAGAGGAGATAAGAGGAGAGTCGGTGAGAATAAGAGGAGAGTCGGTGAGAAAAGAGCAGAGAGAGGCGGGAAGGGGAGAGGAGAGGAGAGGAGAGGAGAGGAGAGGAGAGGAGAGGAGAGGAGAGGAGAGGAGAGGAGTGGAGAGGAGAGGAGAGGAGAGGCGATGAATGGGGCGAGGAAGTGGAAGGGGCAAGGGAGGGATGGGGCATCTGCACTTGAGTAGCGTGGAAGGAATCAGAAAGCAAGCAATGGCTTGTGCGTGAGATAACGAGACTTTGATATGCAAACAGATATGCATAGACAGATACCGATGTACAAGTAGTAATAGAGAGGTATGTACAAAAATATGAAGAGACAGATAACGAAACCGACCGACAGGCGTAAAGGCAGGGACAGAGGCAGAGGCAGTCACAGAGAGACTGAGATAGAGAAAGCGGCAGATGATGGTTTGATGGATATGTTAACTCTGAAGATTCTCTGTTGATCATTGCTTCCGATCTTGTCCTTGTTTATTATGTGAGATGTTTCGATTTGGTATGCGATGTTGCAGCATTTCCATCGATTGGTCTGACATTCACTGAAACCTCGCTGAGAAGGCATCAGCTTGTTCTTCGCTACCTCCTTGCAATTCCGAACTCCTTGCGACAACATGGGAAAGGCGCTTGGCTTCAGGTAGGGAACAACGAAGGCAGGGCTCGTGCGAATGCTTCTTTGTTGCAACTGTTTCAGTCAAGCAGCTGTCAAGCTGCTTTCATGTTGCCTGATCGTTTGTATTCTTTCGTTCTCCACTCCATCCTGTGATTGGCACATGGCCATTTGACCCTGCCAGCCTCACTACAACCCTGGCTCCCTGCCTCCCTGCTTTTCTCCCTTGTTTTCCTCCCTCCCTCCTTTCCTCGTTACCGCCTTCTTTCCTTCCTCCCTCCCCCACCATCCCTCTCTTCCTCTCCTCTTTCCTGCCCCCCTCCCTGCAGCTTTTCTCTTCCTTATCGTGCTGGTCGCTAATGCTATCTGTTCCACGGCTCTCTCGCCCTACTGACTTTGTCGCAGGTATGCTGGCAAAGGCCCAGGAATCCAAAAGAGCTCAAAGATGGCGCGAAAATATCTTGTTGCAAACAAAGTGAAGACTGGAAAGATGTCGGTAAGTTTGCGCTCGTGCTGAAAGTCTCAGTTGTCATTCCAGCTTCACTTGTTTGTTTTGGTAATTGTTCTGTATTGTGTTTTCTATTGCAATTTGGCGATGAGAAATGAAGGATAAATCAGATGTAGCATTGAGATCAGATGCAAACTGAGAAGATGACAGTCTAGAGAAAAGATGAAGATGGCAGTCTAGAGAAAAGATGATTGGTTTTGTAGAGAAACTAAGGGTGTTTTCTATTCATCGTGATGATGATAACTTTGATGATGATGGAGGAAATGCTGGAACAGTGAGTTGATATATGTTAGCGTTCTTGACGACCTTTTGACAGGACCTTGACTTTGGGATTGAAGCTGCGCCCAAGGTGAGTCGAATTTCTCCCTATTGTTGATTGTCATCAGTCGATTGTACAAAGACGATGTTCATCTTGTGTTTCTGTTGTGGTTTGCTAACACACCCGAGTTGAGCATTCCTGTCCTGCAGTGCAAGCTTGCTATGAAATCTTGCTCCTTTTGCTCTTTTCCTCACTTGCCTTCATTCCTATGCGTTTGTCTTCTGATTAAGATTTTGTCTCTATGTTTGTAATCTGACGACAATCGTCAGATTCAGAAAGAGCAAGCTGAAACAGGACTCAACAACTCCAAGAGGTTAGTTGCTGTGAGCATGCAAATGGCCTTAGATGTTATGTTACAGCAACAACCACTACCATCATCGCCATTCTTCTCCTGCTCCTGCTCCTCTTGCCACTGGTGCTCCTGCTCCTGCTCCTGCTCCTGCTCCTGCTCCTGCTCCTGCTCCTGCTCCTGCCTCTCTTGCCCCTCCTGCTCCTGCTCCTGCTCCTGCTCCTGCTCCTGCTCCTGCGCTCCTGCTCCTTCTCATCACCATCACCATCACCATCACCATCACCATCACCATCACCATCACACCTGTGTGCGTTATCTCGATCTTCATATTATGTTAGTCTTGGCCTTCTGCAATGAAGACGTTTGGGGATATTGTTGTGTGCTCTACGTTATATACCTCATCATCACTGATTACGATTTATGCAATGGAATCATACGCAATTGCAACATTTGTGATTTACATGGTGCAATGTTTGTACCAACCCTGCAGCTCGACTTTAAAATCTTGTTCGCTCCTGAAGTACATCTTTCCATGAGTTGCTGATATTTACATTCTATGTGACATCCTTGTTATGTGACTTTCTACATTCCTCTTGTAAATGCTGGATTTCAGCGCCTCAAGCTCCAGTACGAAACCTGACAAATCTAAAGAAGACTCCGGTAATCCAACCTTCTTCTCCCCCCCTTCCCTCATTTGCTGCTCGAGCCACTGTCCTCTCCTCTTCTTCTGCCTTCTCGCATGCTCTGCCTTTCTGTACGCGTTCTGTCCTTCCTCTCCTCCTATCCACGCTCTGCTCTGCTCTGCTCTGCTCTGCTCTGCTCTGTTCTCTGACTTGTTTTGCAGGGAACTACAACGCTCCAGTAATCACCACCAAGCGCGAGAAGACGCTGGCAGAGCAGGTGACAAGAGAAGCGGAGGAAACTAGCTTACGAGAGTTCAGGTTGGAGAGAAAGAATATCAGGAGAGAGTCAAGGATGCGGATGAATTTCGAGCTGCCAAGAGTTTTGCAGAGGAGAAAACAAACGCGAAGAAGAAGAAGAAGTGCGAGCCGTGTTGATTGACAGAGAGAGGAGAAAGTTCTTTTATTCTTCTCGTGTATTCTTGTCTTGTGTATTATGCAGACATAGATCTAAACTTGAAATGATGAAAGATTTTGTACAAATAAACTTGTTCTTTTGTCCGCACAACAACTTCTCGTCTCATCTATCCTTGTCCCCCTGTTGACACTTGCAGTCCTCTCACCTTGTTGCCTATTCAACCATCACAGTTAGCCTTCGGTGGCATTTTTGAAAATATAAAAATTCCAGAGACGTTTTAACTATCTGAACATGGTTGAAAGACTGCTGAAAACAAGATTATATAGAATGAACCATTGTACTTGTAAGATGATATTAAAAGCTCGGGCCTATGTCAACTCGTTTAAACTATCATAGAGCAAACCATTCAGGGAATCTTGCTATATTTCTACATCCTTTTCACCAACTCACTGCGCACTTTGCAGCGCCTGATATAAACATCTTTTTATCACGCAGCTCCAAAACATCCTCCAGCACGATGAAGAGATTGGTAGAATATTTCATTATTTTCCGAATTTCTAGAATACATGATATGGCAAGCACCAATTACAGACAAAGTTACAAACAACACAAAAGTCGAACAACAAACAGAAACATTCTCACGCCCTACATTTTGGACTTCAAAGCTCCCAGGTCAGACATCTCACTCCTGAACACCAGGAGAGGGTTGAGTAGAGGCAGGGTGGGCCCGGTGAAGGGAGGAGAAGGAGGAGTCTGAGGAGACAGGGGCAAGTCAGGCACGTGCGAGGATACCAAGGCGAGCTAGTCAAACAGACATGTCAGGACGAATAAGAAGGAAAGGAGAAGAATTACAAGCTGCTGCTGCTGAATAATGCGCAGAAGTATCTCGGACCGGCTATTGATCAAGCTTTGCAGGAGAGAAATGTTGGCAGTCTCGAGGGATTCAACATCACTGAAGTGAACATTCTGCCATGTTGTTACAAACTCACATGTAGCCAACACAACCATCTTCACCCGTTCCACCTTGACAGCCGACAGATCGTCCATTTTCTCCCTCTTGACTCCCTTCTGACATGTCAACACAAACAGCTTCGGAGAGCAAAACACACTCACTCTCGACCCTCTCCCTTCATCATTGTCGGATGAATTGCTTACTTCGTTCTTGCTCTCCTCCTCCTTCTTCTGCAAGTACTTGGTCTGTCGACGGCTGATGACGCGTCAGTCAGACGACCTCAACTGAGTTCATCGCATCTCACCCATCCCATTGGAATGTTCTGCTGTTCTCGAAGTCCAACCCATGACTTGCTCTTCGCGTGTTCTAACAGTCATGTCAGGTCGATCGCATCTGAAAGGAGGACGGCAGGACGGTACAAGAAATAGTGGAAGGGAAAGCGAGGAGAAGAATCGCAGAGGAAGCGGTTGAAGTAGAGGGCAGAAGGACAGAAGGTAGGGGGGGGGGGAGGAGGAGGGTGGAGGTTAAGAGTGGGAAGCCACCTCAGTAGGAAAGTAACCAAGACGTCGTAGGATCTGGAACATGGAGTTGGGCTTGTAGACCTTGCCTTCCTTCCCTTGCATGAACCACTGCTTCCTCCTCTCAGCCCACTCCTTCTCCTTCCCGTCGCAGACTTTCCATCCGAAGATCCCTGGCAAACGTCTCAGGCTGGTTGCTAGAGCCATTGCCTCTCTCTCTCAGTCACCTCCGAGCTTCTCGGGCACATCGCCATACTGCAACTCTACGATCTCCTCCCGGTCAAGCTGCATGATGAACTTCAAGAACGAAAGGCTGCCGCTCCCATGCTGCACGGCTCGTCTCAGTGACCCATGACCAGCGCTCGGTCTTGTCACCTGCTTGCATCCTCGAAACTTGAGGAAGTTGGGTTTGAACTGATGGCGAGAGTTCTCCTGATCCTCCTCCACGCTCTCACTCTCACCTTGTCGGAACTCAAGATACTTTCTCTTCCTATCGCCCTGCTCCTCTTGCGATGCTGGGCGATTGGCCTGGGAGAAAATCTTCAGAGTGCGACATTCGCGCAGTTGAGGAGCAAACCTTCTCTTGACAAACTTCAGAGAAGCTTCTCCTCGCAAGAATCGTCTCCAGGCTCATGGGTCGTCTCCTCCTCCGATGACTCACTGCGCGCACGTGTAAGTCGCTGGTCATCGCTCGCTGGATTTGGCGCGCGAGTATGCAAGGCTGAAGTCCCGTGGAGGCGAAAGGGGAGGGATGCAGCAGAGACGGGAAGTGATGGAGCATGCCAGTCGGAGGAGGACGAGTGCTGCGATCAGTAGGCAGTTTGGGAGGGGTAGAGGAGGAAGCAGGTTTTGTGATTTCCGGGAGGGTACGTATGCCGAAGCATCAGTCCTCATGTCATTCAGAGCAGTGGTCGAGGATCTCAAAACGGGCAAGAATGCAACAGATTCATGGCGAGTCACAAGAAACAAGAACAAGGCAGTCGATGTAGGTCATGAATCGATCAATGCGTACAAGCATCGGCAACAGTCTATCATGCGGAAACAACGGAAGTTGATTATTGGGATACAACCTCTTTCCTCCTACGAAAACACGAGTGCACAACACAATGGCAGGCACGACGCAAGATGAAGGGAAGAAGGAAACATAGAGAAAGGATGGGTCCTTGACAGCAGCGCGTGCGAGCAGGGGGGATAGTCGGAGCGGGAAGGGCATGGAAGCAGGAAACGTTTGTGTACATGGGGAGGAACAAATGATTCTGTGGGGCCCAATGGACGATAGTACTGGACGGGTGGGTGGGGTCATTAGTACATGGGTAGTCATTCTTTGGGTGGGTAGTAAAGGGTCGAGAACGGGGTAGTAGAGTTGTTCCCATTCTTTGCCTGGAAATGTACATTAAAAAATCATTAAAGGAAAATGGGGGTGGGGGTGGTATTGTTGATATCGGGATCATGGGTTTTATGACTGGTAGGAAAGTAGAAATCTGGAACTACCCGGTAGTTTTAGAGTGAATATCGGTCGAATGCAGGGGTACTTGTTTGTCCAGTCGACAAGGTGGGGTCTGAGTGAAGTTCAAAGATCAGTGAGTCGTGGGGTGGGGTACAGGAGATTTGTAAGCTCACGAGCTCGGGGCCGGGGTGTCCAGGATATTGATGATGTGGGTGGGTGGAAGAGGTGGGGTGGGGTAGGTTATGGGTAGGTTATGGGTAGGGTGGGTAGGGTGGAAACTTACGCATCGCCTTTCTGAGGCTCCTGGGAAGAGATGAGAAGAGGAGGAAATATACATGTGGGGTGGGGTGATATCAAGCGATAATGGAGGGGTGGTGAGTCGCAGAGGCCGCGGATCTCTCTTCATTCAGTGCCCTTTCTAAAACATTTTAAGGGCACGGGCGTGATGAAGGGGGTGATGAAGAGGGAGGGTGGGTGATGAAGACGGGGGCGATGAATGGAGAGGGTGGGTAATCTGTAAGAGGGGGTGATGAAGAGAGAGAGTGATTGATAAAGACGAGGGTGATGAAGACCGGGGTGGTGGAGAGCGAGGGTGGGTGATAAAGAACGAGGTGTTAAACAGGGTGGGTGGTACTCGGGTAGATAAATGCACGAACGGGTACAAATGCTTACTAGGGGTGGGTGGTTATCATTACGACGACTGGAGACTTCTAAAGGAAAGAAAAAAAAGGAAACCTGGGAAAAAGGGGGTGGGGTGGGACCCTTGCATTTTACATTTTAAAAGTTGAGGTTTTAAAGGGTGCGGATCGTGATTCGCCGGTACAAGCAGGTGACGTTCAAAACTATTTTAAAGCCCTGCAGGTGAAGGGGTTGGAGCCCCGAAATCGCCGTGACGACCCCATCCTTCAACCGTCCTGACCTTTCGCATCAAGGGACAACTCTTTCAAAGTTTGAACTCCGCTGTATCAGGGGTACTTGGTGGCCGAATGGTACAAAACTGAGGGGTGGGCTCAGTTGTGGAACCTGTGTAGTAAGAACTCTGCTGACGGCAATGGATGACTTTTGAGTTCGAAGGGCCGTAAAAAGAATCCCGTGACACACATACCCACCCGACATATCCGTACTACCCCACCCACCTCATTTTTCAGATCCCTTCAGATCTTAGAGCTTTTTTTTTTGCCTTTTTTAACCCAAAACCCTGTTTGCGACAAGGGAACGCGGGCGAATGAACATGGCGAGGGAGAGCGAGAGAGGAGACGCGAGGAGGGAAGAAGCTGAGGATTGTCTTTGCAACAGCAAGTCAGAGATGAGAGAAGCAGCTTGAAAGACGTTGATCGGAGGAAGCGGGAGGGCATAGCTGTAAGTAGTGAATGAGAGATATGCCGCAGACGGCCGAAAACACATTTGTACGTGGACACGCGATATCAAACAAGACAGTAGAAAGAGACACCAAGATAAAACCATTGTGATGATATCCGAAGGCTACTGAGGAGGGGAGTGGCAGGGGCAAAAGAGAAGCGAGTAAACTTTAATTGTTTTAGTGAGGTAGACTGGTAGTCAGTACAGCGGCAGAGAGAATGCACAGCAAGCGATTCAAACGTGCATGCCATTGCTGGAAAATGCACGCGAACACCGACAAGAACATACACATCTGAATTCGCAGGAGCCTGGAGGTGTTGTGATTTGTCAGGTTTCTGTCTCTTTGTTGTTTCGTTTCGTTGTCCTGCCTATGGTTGACACGCGATATTATGTTGTGAGCAAGTTGCTGTATGTTGAAAGATTTCTTTTTCTGGCAAGAAGTAGTCGTTTGTTGAGACAGGAAGTGGGGTGGGCAAAAGACGTGAGGGTGACACGATTGGATATCACTGATGTGTATATGTTGTTGTTCACTCTCACGACCTGAAGGAAAATGAGGTGGAATTCACATAAACGTTGTTCGTTTGCTGTGTACAATAAACAAGACTACTCGAGGCATTGTTTATATGTAGGAGCTTGCTACTCGCTAGTTATCTTGGTTTGCATTTCAAGTTTGCTGCCACAACGATTGTTGCTCTTGCTCTCGCTCTCGCTCCTCCTCCTCCTCCTCCTCCTCCACCACCTTCTGTTCATCTTCCTCTTCGTTTGTAGTGTAGAAGCCATCTATACATCTATACTTGTTTTGCTGATGTCCGCGTCCTGGGCATTGTTTGTACGCATCTGCAACAAATCTGAGAAAGACGAAAGTTAGGGAGGAAGACAAGGCGTTGGTGATTTTCACTCGACACTCTGATGATCAGTGGATGTGACTTCTTGCTTCGACAATTCCTACCCTTCGTTTGTGGGTCTATTTGTAAAACTGAAACATTGCCGAAACGAAGAATGCCTTGCGAACATTGCCGAACGACAGCTTGTTCAATCTTTGATCAGCAAATACCTCCTGTCCTCCAAACCTACAAGCGCTGAGATCAGGTGAAGCCTTGATAGCAGATTTCTTTCCTGTCCATTCCACTCTTTTCAACATGGTCGCGGAAAATGCTATCAGCCTTCGAGGTGCCCTTGGAGGAGCGAGAGAGAGGGAGCGTGGGAGCGAGGGAGCGAGAGAGAAATAGAGACAGGGACAGAGACAGAGACAAAGAGAGATAGAAACAGAAAGAGACGGAGAGAGACGGAGGAAGAGACAGACAGACAGACAGACAGACAGACAGACAGGAAGAGAGGAAGAGAGGGAGAGACAGAGAGAAAGAGAAATAGACACACAGACAAAGAGAGACAGAGACAGAATTGGAGCCGGACAGACAGAGACAGAGACAGACAGAGAGTGAAAGAGCAGATATCACTTGTGATGTGAGACTTGTTCCACAACGTAGCAAGGTGAACTTGGAAGAATGAAGAATGAAGCTAGCTTTGTTTATGTATCAGCAGTAGCAAGATAACGTATGAGGGGACTGATGTGAAAGAGTTGGTGAGGTAACGAGCAGATCTACCGGCGGTTGTGGAACAAGTCTCACATCAACTTGGACGTGGCGATGCTCTCCTGGCTGGCACACTCAGATGAGACCTGTTGCGTACACACTAAGAAACCTCTAGCTCATCCTGATTCAGATGTTTGACAATTTGGTGAGTGTTGTTCTACGATCAAAATGATTCTTTGGAGACAAACGTTCAGTTTTGTCATTGTAGGAATGAAACATCCTTGTCGTTGTATGTGATCAATCAATTATCACATCCAGGAGACTAAGTGTAGCAACCTTCGTCGAGTGAGAGCATCAAAACGTTGGCATGTTCAAACATGCAAGAAGATCGAACACATCTCTTTGAAAGAATACTTTTCTTCATTGTAAGCAAAACAGGTAAGACAAGTACAGCAAGGTATCAAGCCTAACTATCAAGGTAACTACATCTATACAGTGTCGCAAACGTACGTTTGCAATTTGGGGATTCCAGGGCCCAGGGTCAACGCAGAATCGTCCTCCTCTCCCATCTCCACTTTCTTTCGCTTGCTCATTCGCAGCCCGTCGATGAACAAGCACGTTCCGGGTGTGAAGGACTTCACCTGCCGCGCAAGGGTCGACGTATGCCTCTCCTCCCTGGGGTGGAGGATCGGCCACGAGCTCATCCACTGCCCCCCGTTGAGACTGTCCATGCTGTCGTTCACCGAATGCTTAGAGAAGGATGTCGACGGAGTTCGGTTCACCATGGACACCGTCGAGTTAATGGAGTCAGTCCAGAACGGGTACTTGTACCAGCGGTCTTTCGCCATCCTCGCCATATCCGAGTTTCGAAGCTGTCGAGGCCGATAGACCTTGTGGTTGATTGGAGAGAGGCCATGCAGTCCTGATGGCCCGTGTAGATGCAGGTCATGCGCGGGCTGCTCGCTATCAGGTGCTCGTACGTGGAGTTGCAAGAGTCCATGGGTTGTCGGCGGAAAGGAATGTCCGAGTCCTTTATGATGCACGAGTCGAAGTGCACAGAAGCCATGTGCTTGATCTCTAGAGAAGAAACTTCCTTTTCTCTGAGCCTCTTCCGATTGCACTGGTCATCAGAAGCAAGGCAAGCCATGCCTCCTAGGCCGAAACAAAGATCGAGTACAGCTCAACTCTCAGCGCATGAAGTAACTTGTGGATGAGTGAACTACTAACACTGCAAGAGAATTTTGCAGGAGTTGCCTGTGGAATAATGAACTGGGCGACAGAGATTGTAGATGACAGACCACTGTTCAATCTGTTTCTTCTGATGAGTCGTTCAGGAGCTGATCGAACCAAGAGAGCAGGTCAACGAATCAGGACGAGCAAGTTGATACTGAGTGGTGGTAGAGAGTTGGAGGAGGAGGAGGAGGAGAAGGAGGAGGAGGAGGAGGAGGAGGAGGAGGAGGAGGAGGAGGAGATGGGAGGTACAAAGCACAGAAAGGAGATATGCAGGTGCAGGTGCAGAAGGAGCAAGCAGGTGAGGTCTTATGTCGGATAGCAAGGAGGCGAAATGTAGGAAGGAGGGGTAGGGAGTTACCCTACCCCCTTCTAACGACCACCCTGATGGCTGACATGGTAGAAGTGGTGGGTACTGCTGGGAATTCTGGAAATAAGGTGGGTACTGGACGATCTGGTAGCTATTGATGGGTTAGCATGACCCCCTTTTGTCCCGAAAAGTACCGGTACATGTTTTGAAGAGGTTTGATTCTTTAGGTGGGGCGATGACCACCCTACCCCTCCATGTGAGTGCCAATACGAGTTCATGACATTTGCGCAAAGGGGGTCTTGAAAAATGGATGGAAGGATCTAGAAGTAATTGCAAAAGATGCTTTTTCGATAATTACTATCAGAGTCGGGGAATGTGCAAAAAGTGTATCGATAAAACTAAGAATCGGCAGGGTAGCACCTTTGGCCTATCACATTGACACTCAATCGCATCATCGTCGATGTTGGAGTGGGTGGAAAGTACACGTACACAGGAGGGTCGAACAGGGGTAGGTGGTAGAAGCAGAGGTGCTCATTTATTTGAAAGAAACATTGAAATTGCTTCAGAATATTTGAATATTTCTGGCAGTGTTGATTTAAATTCTTTCTACATTGCCTTGGACAGGGCATGGCTCCTGCATGCCCTGGGAGGTCCGTCAACTGGTTTAAGACGGAAAAGATCTCCTTTCAGAAATGAAAATAATCTTTTTCAAGGAATGGTTATCCAGTCGAAAACTCCAGAGAACAGTGGAATGGTCCTGTGACCATGGCGTAAGATCGCTCGCAAAAGGCAGAGTACTGGAAAATGTTGCTCAAAATTTCTATTCTTGAGAATAAATTTGAAGTTTGAAGATAAAAAAAACACATTAGCTTACCTAATATCCCCGCACGGCCTGCAGGGACTTGTGGCGCACCCTAGACAGTCTCATGCGGGGAGGTCACGAGGATGCTGAGATGGTCACGTTACCGCTGCTTTACAAGGGCCGTGTGTGTAAGACAGCCCGCCTCAAGTAAAAGGACATTAAGAAGATCAATTCTAATACAGGTCCTAGTAAATAACTGATGTCCCCTGAGTACCTGTCGACTCTGGACCATTCCATGCTTCATTCCAAGTTCCACGGGCCGTGAGAACTGGCGAGGGGCATTTTTTGAAAGCAGGACTCCCCTGATCACGGCCCGTACTGATTTCAAGTTAACTACCGCCGCCTGGGCGGCCCCGGCGGCCGGGCGCGGCGGGCCGGCGCACTGTCACCGTGGCACTGTCCGGCCCGCCCGCCGCCCGGTCACCGCGGCCGGGCCGCCCCGGCGAGACTGACTCGCCGAGTCAGCCCGGCCGCCGGGCTCGGAAAGCGGCAACGCACAGGCTGCGGCATCCGGGCCGGGCTCACTGCCCGTGCGCGGCTGCGCGCCGCCGTGATCGGGCCCGGGGGGGCCGAAGCCTTGAAAGGGCCTTTCAACGGCAGCCCGGCCGCCGGCCGCCCCCAGGCTTCGGATCCGAGGTGACTCCGGACGACGGTGCCGCAGTGCGGCGGCCCGGGAAGCGGCATACTACTAGGCCGCTAGGCTATGATACTCAGTGACTAGTGCACCGTGATTACTAGCGATGAGAATGATCGGATGCGCCCGGGGGGCATCGTCACCCCGGGCCGTCATCGGACTCCGGGAGCATCCTGGCGGCGGCCCGCCAGTGGTCTGGCCACCGGCGTGACCGGCCGGGCCCGCCGCGGGGGCGCGGCCGCCGCAGTGCGCCGACGGTATCATTCAACTGGCTACAGGCTGACTGTGACCGTTTGAACCGTTCGGACTCCCGGGAGTCACAGCCTCGGCCTGTCGAGCCTTCAACTCAGTTACGGAGTCACACTACCGTACGGCCGGGCGGCCCCGGGCCGACTCGGACCGGGCCGGCGTACTAACTTCAAGCCACGGCCCTAGTGACTGAGTCGGAGTATTCCGACCGTACCGTGCGTCCCGGCGGGCACAGCCAGGCCGCCGGACTCCGGTCCATCCGATGATGAGCGGCTGGTACCAACGTGACTGTGGCCGGGATAAAGTTTTACTCAAAGTTAAGTTAAAAATCAGTACGAGGACAATCAGGCTTGACCCGTGGCAGTCCAGGCTGCGACGCCGCACCGTTGCCGTGATTTTTACTGATCATCGGATTCCGAGTCATAAGAGAACTACAGAGCCTTTGTTGATGTCTTGCAACTTATCATTGAGGCACATTCTTTGCTTCAATAGCTGAAGGAAGAACGTCGGAATCCCAGCTTCACCTTCCTTCCCAGGAGCGAGCACCAGATCTCGGAACTGCACAATGATCGGTTTGTCTGGAAACAAAAAGAACTCGTGATACGCGCGAGCTGCACACTCGAGTAGGCTAGAGTCATGGTGCCCAACGTTCTCCATCAGTGCGAGGCGCCTCCGGTTCTTTCCTTGCTCGTGTATGGCAACAGCATGCTTGTAGTGGATCATCTCATCTCTCATCCCATGCACGATGACGCAGGGGCAGGTCAGACCCCTCATTTTCTCTACGTTGTTCCAGTCTGAGCACCCGGTGGATAGCAGCGATCCGAGGTTCCCAGCAACGTCGCGCGCGACGTCTTGGATGGAGGTAAAGGGGGAGATGGCAACGATTCCTCCAGCCAGTCCCGAGCTGGCGACATGGAAGGCTGGGCCTGTGCCGATGGATCTGCCCCATATCACAATCTGCTGGGGCTGCAGAGACAGGAAGTCTGCCGCCCACAGACATGCTGCCATGACGCTCTCGTTGAGCCCCTTGGAGGAGGGGCAGCCCTTGCAGGCGCCATACCCGGGGTACTCGGGGACGAGGACGTGGCACTGCAGCGCCTGCCGCAGGTACTCGGCCGTAGGATAGACGCTCTTGAGGTCCTCTGCGTTGGCGTGGCAAAAGATCACCAGCGAGGTCGAGCTGCTCCTCTGCAGGAACAGGCATGGGACTTCGAAATCCTCGTCCTCCGAGGAGCGGATGCAAATCAGCTCCTCCTGCCGAAAGTCTTTGAAGGTGTACCTGCTCTTGCGCGACCCGGCAAAGATGTAGTCGTCTAGGATGTGCTTGCTGCCAAAGACCTTGTCGAGCAGATTCATTCTGTTCGTCCTGCTCCCTTCGATTCAAAGGTTCTTGCAAATATGTCCAGCCTTCTTAGTTCGCTAGGTCAGCTGAGACTTTTCCGCAGTAAGCAAACTTCTCACAACCCGAACCTATAGGACCCGAACCTGTCTGCCATGTATAATCCACTCAATCATTCCATTCTTGTATCATGATGTATCAATAGCTTGCTTCTTAGTATGAGTCCGCACTGATTTCTTGTCAGACCTCCTGTGTCTCGTGTGACAAGCTGTGCCCAACGATCGCAAAACAAACTTAAGAGATTCAAACGCCTTATTTCCGCTGTTGTGATCCTCCTCCAGCAAACTCAATAATGCTTCCTTGCTGGAATGAACAACTCTCGTGCTGCTTCCCTCCTCTCGTTGACTTTAAGCTGACCTCAGGACACGCCCTGTGCTCCCCTCCCTTCCTCTTCCCCTTCCCGCTCGCTTCTCCTTGCTGCCGGACTGGGCGATTTCAATTTCCCGGCCGTGGTGCCCTCCTGGTAGGTACGGTAGTATGGCACCAGGGGTGGGGTAGTAATGGTCATGAAAGGAGGGGTGCGATCTACTTTCCATACCAAGTTGAGCTCCGATAGTATGGTAGTACCCCCCCTATAGACCCTCAGAGTACAGGTCAGGTCCGGGGCCTCCCGGAACTTCGGAAGCTCCGATGAGGTCGGAGTACCCCCCCTTCCCAGACTAACTTCAGTCACGGTAGCCTCCTCTACTCTCCCGGTTGTCCTCGTACTGATTTTAACTTAACTTTGAGTAAACTATACGGCGGCGGTGGGGGGAGCCTGCCATGCCGAGGGCCTCAAAGCCAACCGTTGCGGAACCGTTGGAGTCACGGGCCACGTTTGAGTGAGTCAAGTTTCAAGGCTGCGGCTGCGGCATTTTCAACTCAGTGAGTTCCGGCACTCAGGCTGAAAAACGGTACGCCTACGGTACCGGCGTCGAGCCTGCCTCCCCGGCCACGGACTCGCCAGTCACGGTCAGCTGATCGCCACTGATCGGACTCAGCCTTGGTGCAGGCCCGGGGGCGGCTGGCCGGCCCGGCCCCCGGGGTGCCGCTGTGCGCTGCCCGGGCGAGCCCGGCGGAGGCTGGGCCCGGAGCACACGGTTTGATTATTCACAACTTAAAAACGTCCGAGCCTGCCCTGACTCCGGGATGTGACAAAACTTTGAAAACTCAGTGAGAATCAACGTTGAGGTGGCAGCTTGACGTTCACAAGGCACTACTGAGAAGTGACTGAGGTGTCCCTGGCCCAAGCTCCATCAGTGCTGCAAGGAAGAGCTGCCGGACGGATCTGATCCAGCTGGGAAAGGGACGACAGTCAGTCAGGGCCTGCTGCCCTCCGGAGCCGAGCCTGACCTGCTGCGTGCGATCCTTGAAGGGATGGAGTCGGAGCAAGCGCGAAGGAGGAGCCAGTGGAGGCGCTTCCTGCTGCTGCTGCTACTGCCGAGTCAGACGGTCAGGATAGAAGGCTCAGCGGCTCAGTCGAGCCTGACCTCCTGCGGCGGCGTTGACTTGGAGCGGCATGCTGGTTTTGTGGTGAGCGATGAAGACGAGACCGGGAGAGGAAGAGAGAGAAAAGTGGAGGGGTAAAGAGAAGGGGAGGAGAGAAGAAAATTGGAAAGGAAGAGAGAAAAAGGGGAGAGAGGGAGGGGAAAGGAGCTGCACGGTGGTAGCAAAGTGTGCTGGGTGTGGACAAGATCGGACAGAAACGAAGAAGGCAGGTGAAGAAAGGGGGAAGCGAAGGGGAAGCGAATGAGGAAGGGAGAGGAAGGGGGAGGAAGGGAGAGGAAGGGAGAGGAAGGGAGAGGAAGGTAGGAGAGAGGAAGTAGGAAAATATCCGAAGGGAAGGGTGGTAGAAGGGAGAAGGAGGAGGAGGAGGAGG
>NW_005434547.1:82851-84191 GCF_000315625.1 Guillardia theta CCMP2712
CGATCTTAAAAAAATAAGTTTTTTTGCATAAATTTTTTTTTTCCCCACACCCAGGAAATGGACTTAGTCTTTTTTTTTTCCCCCCCCCCCCCCCCCCCCCCCCCTCCTCCCCTACATCTTCCCCCTCTTCCTCCTCCTTAGTCTCTCTTCTCCCTCCCGTCTCCACGCTGATCGTGACCGCTTGCCCCCCCCGTACCTGCAACTGGAACCCTCCTGCATTGCCCCCGACACTGGTCCCTCCTCCTGCTACTGGCAGATGAAGAACCTTCACAGGGTGTGAGAGGAGAGGAGCGGAGGGAGGAGATGCAGTGAGAGAGGGGAGTGAAGGGATGAGGAGAACAAGATCTGCGGAGAGAGGATGGGACGGAGGTGAATGCGCAGGAGCAGTGGCACAGAGTAAGAGGAAAACTGGAAACAGAGGAGGAGGGGGAGGATAAGATGCAAAAGGGAAAGCGATGAGAAGGAGGGAGAAAGGAGGATGGAAAGGGAGGCGTAGACTGCTTTTACCATTCCATTCGACGCCACCATCTGCACAAGATTCTGCGCGGCATTTCCCTGCTGGACACATTCAGACTTTACAGCAAGCACAGGAGGGACAAGAGAAATCGGAGGTGAGAAGAGGAAGAAGGCGAGGCAAGAAAAAGGATGGTGAAAGCAGGGGGGAGGGGGAGGGGGAGGGAGGACAGGATGGAACAAAGCAGGAGCGTTGGGAGGCAGACAAATGGTAGGAGAGAGGAGAGAAGGGAGAGGCGAGGAAAGGACGAAACAGAGCAGGCAGGAAGGGAAGGGGAGGAGCACACCACCCTCTGTAGTTGCTGCAGCTGTTGTTTGAGCTGCTGTTGATGGTGATGCTGTAGGAGTTGCTGTTTGCTATCCGTCATTGACCTCCTCCTCCTCCCGTGCCTCCTCCTCCTCCTCCTCCTCTCCTCCTCCCGTTCCTTCTCCTCCTCCTCCTCCTCCTCCTCCTCTCGTAGTTCTTCCGTCCTCACTCCAGGAAGCAGAATTTTACCTGCTGAAGCTGCTGGATTTGCTGCTGTGGCAGGGCCTGTTGCTGTAGTGGCTGCAATAAGCGGATAAGGATGAAGAAAAGCGCTGCCATCATTCATAGAGGAAGAATGGAAAATAAGGGACGGAGAATAATGACTAGGAGGGAAGAGCATGAACGAGAAGCAATTGGTCCGAAGTGTCAGACACTTGGGGGTCAATTGGAGAATCCAGCATGGGATACCTGAGATTCCAAGTGTGAATGCGACTTGGTGCTAATGCTTGTCCGCTTGAGTATGCAGGTGGCTCCATATAACTAACCGCCAGAGGTCGAGTCGACAGAAACCAAGGTACGG